>NW_006239661.1:45038-77610 GCF_000226075.1 Solanum tuberosum | reverse complement strand
AAGATCAAGAACGATCAAGATCAAGACCGTCGGATTCAAGATCAAGCTCGAAGCCCTTGGATTCAACTAGAAGTTAAGATCAAGATAAAGTTCAAGTTCAAGTTCAAGATCAAGATAAAGTTCAAGTCAAGATCAAGATCAAGTCCAAGTTCAAGTTCAAGATCAAGATAAATCACAAGTTCAAGATCAAGCTCAAGAGCCCTTGAATTATATTTGAAAAGGCGAATTCAGAGGATCATAAAGATTGTAACACTCGCACTTTAAATCAATAAAACGTTTGTTGCATAATTTTCCGTTCTTGATTATTGTTTTCTTGACGTGAAATTTTATTGTCTACACCATGATACACAAATTTATTAACTTATATAGTTACTTTATATTTGATATTAATATAATCCAGTCCTAATTAATATGAATATCACAAAAAGAATAAACTTTACATTTTAGTTTGCTAGGACCACAATCAAAATTCATCAATAGTTGAAATAACATAATGATATGAAACCACAAGAAGTCTCAAACATTATAATACAAACACAATACTCTTTTTATATGGGCCAAGAGGCCTAGTACACAAGCATGATCATATAACTAAAATAGATCACAAACACATAACAATATTCATTATAATAATTAAAACTCAATAACTCATATTAAGAACTACTAATTAAGTAGAGATCAATAGGATTAACATGAATAATCTGCCTTTTCCTTGAGATTGCTTTTCTTTTTCATTAACCATTTCCTCCATTAAAATGCCAAAGGATAGAAGTTGCCCTTTCCAACAAAAAAAAAAAACACCGCCAAGAGAATTTATCAATGGACAATAATTCCAAGAAGGAAGCCACCATCTCCGGTGAATCAACGACGAGAGCCACCTCTTCCGCCACCACCCTTTTGCCCTAAAAGTTGGTGGCAAACGGGTGGTTGACCACTAGGAAAACCATGCAAAGGAAGCCTCACATGAAAGGGGAGAGAGGGTTTATTTTAGAAGGCTTCGCTTAGTGTTTATAATAGTCACTTGGTTCTTTTGTCCTAGATCATGATGAGTTGATGACAATAAAAAAAAAAATGCTTTATGTTTTGTAATAGCGAAGCAAATTTAGAATTTTGAGTTTAGATGTTCTGTTTTAAAATTTATATTGCTTTTTGGAAAAAATTATAAGTAATTTCTTAATAAAAATACAAAAATTAATTAAAAATTACTGAATTTTATTGAATTCATAATCAATCCTCTAGTTTCATCCTTATGAACAGTGTGATGAATTTCTATACAAACAAGTTAATTAAATATCTCGCATTCGAACTCTGAAAACGAAATCATCCTTGATAAAAAATATTTTGACTCACAAAAATAACACTTTTCAACATAAATATAAACTACTAATAATTAAGCTTCAAAATAAATATCGAACATCATCGAAAAGTGATATCAAATAAAAAAGTGGGGTGACTTGAGCAAGTAGTGTATTGTCACTTTTGGGTAAAGTTAGACCAAAAAGTAAGTAGGAGAAAAGAGTGAAATGGAATATTGGGATTGGATGGGATCTTCCAAAGGATATGCCATTGGCACTTCCTTTGCTCCACATCAGGCATCTCATTTCTATGATACTTTTATTATTTTTGGGTTCATTTAATTATTTTAATGGAAAAAGATTAAAAGTATTTTTAATGTATAAAAAAAGGATCATATATGTTATTTATTTATTTTTGGATTTATGGATTTGCAAATATTTTTCAACTAATACTTTAAACTTAATGACTTTTTTATAGTTTAAATAGTCACGTGACATACTATAATTGATCAATATATTACATAATTTAAAAAATAAATACATCCATTTCTTAAATTCAAATCTACCAACCCATTTAATCTACCGTTTCTTCAAATTAATGAAGGCAAGTTGTTAGTGACAGGGGAGAGGTTTTGGAATAGAAAAGAGAGATATAAATAGGAGGATATTTATTTGGTTAATATATGTTCATATTTTAAATACGAGGTTATTTTTAATGAAAAACTTAAATAGTAAGATAAATATGTGTTATGTATTTACTATACATAATTATAATTTAAAAGAATTACATTATATCATTATACTTGGAGTTTTATAGTAAATATCTCTTCTCTCACTAGCCTCTCGAGTCTCGCCCCCCCCCCCTCCCTTTCTCGTCCTCGCCTGAATTGAAATTCAATAAGCAACAAAAGATCTGGGATTCAGATGAGATACTACTAATATAAATATCAGACGAGAGATCGATGGTGGAGACCGCTCTTCTTCTTCTTCTACTACTCTTCGATTTCATACATAGACAACCCTCACCATGTCTGAACGAGCATAGAGAGAGATACAATATTGGATCCATCTTTTGAATGAGTATGCAACATGTGGTACAAATGCATAACAAGCCAGGGACAAAATACGATTGAATATATTGATACAAATTTATAGCCAATTACAAATACACTCAAATACATTGATAACCTTATAACAAGTACGTAATCTCTAAGAAAAAAAATCAATGATACTATTTTCAGAGAAATTCAGAATTTAACCTCAATCTTACATTCTCATGTAAGATTGGAAATAGAGTTTTATTGTACAACAACACCACACATGTTTATTATTAATGTGAAACATATAATTAGCACATAGAACATAACTACGTACATACGTACCACTCAAAATTATATTCATTACTTGTAAAATTCAAGAATCGTGAAGAAATGATCGATGTAGACACCCTTGCAGTCAGTGAAACCGGCAGCTCGACCAAGCTGCCGGTATTCTTCCTCAGTGCGGTGCTTGCCTTGGGCACGATAAATAGCCATGCCATAAATGTCAATTTCAAGAAGGGCTCTAGTTCTCTTGCTATCATCAGTATGGTGAGGCAAAACTGGATCACAAATAATAAATTTGCCTTTCTCTGGAAGTGCATTGTAACAACTTTTCATTATTTGCTTGCATTCATCCTCTGTAAATATTGCTAGTATCCACTACATGCAATTCATGTCGCAAACCAAAATATAGAGTCAGTAAATCTTTTAAAATTCATGTTTTTTTAATGAACAGATATGTCTATTCAATTTGAACCTCGATATATTACAAAATATCCAACATTCGTCTACTTCTTTCACGTGGTAGATATATCTAGTTCAATAATTTAAAGTAGAAACAAAATATATTTGTCAATTACCTTCATGAAAATAGCATCGCCCTTTGGTATGTAATCGAGCATGTCACCACCAACGTGTTTTATACCTGCACGTACTCCAAAAACTTATCTTAAATTGGCCCTACCCCTACCATCATATTTAGCCACACGTATATTTATATTGCAATTAATTCAACCGTTTAAAATTCTAGATCTCTACGTTTGGGTGTGCATAAATAAGCACTTAAACTTGTATATAATTAAAGAAATAGACACATACGTCTTACGTGGCATCCTACATGACAATTTATGTATTATGTCACGTACATGCATGTATACTTGTTTATTTTTATACAAGTTTAATTGTCTACTTATACACCCAAGTTAAATAACATAAATATCAACTGAAACCAGTTAAAAAACACATTTATATAGTATGTCTCTCAAATATATGAAAGTGTTATACTTCGGTCGAGGAAAACGCACAGTCTCTCTATCTTTACAAAATAGGAATAAAATATCGTGTATACACCATCTTTTCAAATCTTACCTATGAAATTAGATCAGATATGCTATTGTTAATGCGTTATTATTGCATCTCAAATATACTAAAGAAAGTTGAATAAAATAGAGGATTGAAACTTACGAGGAATTTGTGGGGCTTTTTCAACTACCTTAGGCAAATCAAAGTTGATTCCAAGTTCAATACTTGGATGTTTTTCTAAAATCATCTTCAAGCAATCTCCAACACTTCCACCAACATCAACAAGTGTTTTCACACCTTCAAATCCATCATATCTCTCTAACATTACCTTCATAAATGGCATAGAAACTCCAGACATTGCATTAAACATAAGGCTATTCATCTCTGGGTTTTTTCCATAGTAACTATAAGGTTGTTCACCATATACTTTCACAAATGGATCGGACGATGAATCATTAACGGTCTCATGAACCATCGTCCACACCCTCATTAACGCGTCTTGATGGTGTTGGAGCACGTACAAGCCATGAGATAAGCCATTCTCGTCCGTGACTAGGGTTTTTCCCACTTCAGTCAACGAATATCTGTATACAACAGACAATAACTATGCCTCAATTTCAAATAATGAATTAGGATAAATTACATTGCTCAAACACTAGCTGTCGCGAGCACCTTTAATATTTATGGAAATTAATTTTTTATAAAAAATAACTTTTGTCGTACCAAACATGTTTCTACTTTTGGATTCCATTAGCAATTGCCAACATATATAGATATCTAGTGTGTGGACCAGGAACACCACATGTGCTAAAGGAAAATAATGAACCTCTTGTTAGAATTTGACTTGACTTTCTTCGATGAATTAAGAAGATGAAGAAGACTAGGCCTAATTTTGAACAAATTAGATTTTAGCATTATATCAAGCATAATACATAACTTTCTTAGGTTCTTGTTTATTAATGTTTGTTTTGATTTTTATTTAAATTTTATTGTATTATATTGTTTAAATCTATTGTTAGGTATCAATTAAAAGTCTCATTTTATGTAACGATCGATTTGGTGTGATTGTGTCGTAATGTTAATATTTTCTTCTCTTTTTGTCTTTATTTATTATTAATAATCTTATTATATCTTTTACCTTACCTTTTCATAGTAGCATTACCTCGTACCCTACTTTTTTTGTAGGTTCATCACTCAAATTCCTGATGTGTGACATTATTAACGACGGAGTACGACACAATCTATCCAAACATTGTATTAGTTAAAACAATTTGATACAATACAAAAAAAAACACAATACGATACATTATGAAACAATACTTAACAACCATCCAAACAGACTGACTGTTAGTGTTAAAAGTACCTTCTTTGAGAGCCGTCATCGACTACATGCTCCTCGAACACACGGTAACTCGTGAGCATGCGTAGAATCCGTTGAAGGTTCTCAGCATCCCCGCCACCCTGAGGGCGGATTTTAGCGAGAATTTCAGCGGGAGAGAGTGGAGCATTAGATCCACCTTCCCAAATAGCATCAGCTACCTTGAGTTTGATAATGGCATTGAGGGACATAGGTACACTTATCATGTTAGCTAATTCCATTATAGCTAACCTTGCATTATTGTTGTTGTTGTTGCTTGTTTCCCCATTTCCATTCTCCATGTCTTCTACACTTTTTTTTTTGCCTTATTTTGTTTGGGAACTATATGTTATATTGTTTAGTTATAGGGATGTCATGTATTGATAGTAAAAAAAACTTTATTGGCCAAGTGTTGTTACTTTATAGCTAGGTACAAGTAACCAAGGGTTGTGGTGTAGTGGTGTGAGTGTTTTGCCCTTAATCAGAGGTTTTGGGTTCGAGCCCTGAATATGGAGAAAATCTTGTTGGGAGCGCTATCCCCGAATGGATTCTGCAGTGCGCGGTTCAAATTTAGTCAGAGATCCAATATGAGCTTCGAACACCAGATGAAAAACCGAATTTAATCAGAGCTCCAATATGAGCTCTGAACACCAGATGGAAAACCAAAAAAAAATCAGAGACAAGTTGTATTTATTGTAAGAACTTTATTGGCCATGTTGTTACTTTATAGGGGCAAGTGCCAAGTTGTATGACCGGATTCAAAATTTAAGTTTTTATAGATTTAATATTTGTGGTTTTAGTATTAAATCTTTTGTAAAGCTAAATTTAAATAAACTTAGAATTTGAAGCTTATGAATTTATGTCGGGTCTTCAAATCATCCCATTTATTGATAGCAATTACCTTTAGCATACTTGTCATTCAAATGTCCTATTTCTATTATAATTTTAATAGTCGTAGTGTATTATTGTCTAGTTTGCTTGTATCTCGATTAATTTTATGAGATTTCGTGACCTATCCTCAATAAATATATAATTCTATCTATCAAGATTCTGAAAATAGGAAAAAATACCTAGTATTCTTGCTTCTGATAAAATTTTAATATAAAATCTCATAATTTTCAATCTATTTTACTAATCACTAGGCTATACATATGTGCTTCCATTACTAATTATTTTCCCTCTATTTAACTTGATTAGATATAATTCAGCATATTAAGATTAAAACTATTTAATTTTTTGTGTAAATTCATATATAAAATGTCAATTTCTTAAAAACATGTTTCTACATTTAAAAGTTACATTGAAGGAAAAAGAAATAAGTCATAATAATTAACAATTTAAAGTATTTAAAAATATATATAGTCAAAGATTTATTTTTGTTACTCCTATGACAATACAAACTTTATACCTGGATGACTCCTACAAGATACAAACTTTGTGCACTTAATTTACATAATTTTAACTTTAAATTAATGTGTATCTATAACTAACTACAAAGTACGCTATTAATTACCTCTATAATATACAATATATGTTTATTTTACTTAATCCATAAAGATAAATATTTTTGTGTTGCAATTTCTAAGATATAATGAACTTTTCTGATCATATTTTCAACTAAATCATTTTTTTACATAGTTTTCCTCCAATCGAACATTCAAGAAAATATGAGAAATTGCATATTAGAAAGGTGTGAGCTACCGACATGGATTGTGGTACAATGGTGGAATTATTTCACCCTTAATCAAAAGTCTCATATTCGAGTCATGAATATGTAAAAAATCATATTGGAACCGTCACCATCAAATGGACCTTACAGTGCGCGATTCGAATTAATTAGAGCTCCAATGTGAACTTCGGACGGAAAAAAAAAGGTGTGGTCTACAATTCAAAAAGTAATTGCCAAAATTGTCCCTCCATGATCAATGTTTAAAATCAGTAGGGACTCAAATCAAACAAAATCCATACTTTTTGAAAGCAACAAATCATCTGTCTTTCACGTGATAGATATATACACTCTTTCTTGATTTTTTTTCCGTCTAGCTTTAATTATTTTAAATCTATTTTTTTTTTTAAATATTTATTTTCAATCTAATAGTCCTTTAAATTCATTATCTGATTAGATGATATATTTAAAATCATAAAATTTAAAAAATATTTTAATTCATTATATATTCTTAGTTTAAGACTCTAAGACTGTAAAATTTTAAAAAATTCTTTACTGTCTTAAAATTGCATATCAAATCAAATTAAGACAAATAAATTGAAATATATATTAATTAATTATTTATTTTTAAAAAAAGACAATGAAAAATTGTAGTAATTCATTTATGTCTTATTTAAAGGGCAACATTTTGAATAGGATGGATGGATCATAGGTGCACAATATAGAGTTTTGCTTTAGGCTTTTCAATGTTTTGTTACTGTTTTATTTTTATTTTTACTTATTTGGTTAGAACAAATAGGTTATGTTTTGATTCTGCTTTTTGCTTACTTTTGTGAATTTTTTTTGCAAAATACCTTTGAATTGACAATATGAATTTGTATGTTAGAAAAATTAAAGATATTTTCCTACTCTTTTCTTTTATAAATAATAAATAGATAAAAGTAATATTCACTCTGTGCTAGTCCTTTCTCAAAGTTTTTCCATCGATAAATAAAATACTCCAATCTTCCATCCTCATATAAAGTAGAAAACGTAGTTCTATTTTACAACTACAACACCGTACATTTATTTTAATGTTAAAACAGAACTACGTTCATACCACTAACATCTCACAATTATATTCATGACTTGTGAAATTCAAGAATCGTAAAAAAATGATCGATGTAAAAACCCTTGCAATCGTTGAAACCGGCAGCTCGTCCGAGCTGCCGATATTCTTCCTCAGTACGGTGCTTGCCCTTGGCACGGTAAATAGTCATGACAAAAATGTCACCTTCAAGAAGTGCCCTAGTTCTCTTGCTATCATCAGTATGGTGAGGCAAAACTGGCTCACAAGCAATAAATTTACCTTTCTCTGGAAGTGCTATGTAACAACTCTTCATTATTTCTTTGCATTCATCATCTGTCCATGTTGTTAGCACCCACTACATGTATCCATGTCACAAATTATGTTAAGTTGTTTCGAAACTTGTGATCATAAATATAAATATGTTATTAACATTTCACTAAAACATTTATAATAGTACTAGCATATTGATTTTGTCAAAATACTTTAGCTGATATTTATGCTCTTCAATTTTGGAAGTACACAAATAGACACTTACACGTATATAAAGTTGGATTAATAAACACACATATCCTATGTGGCATCCTACATGGCAATTCGTGTCCTACATTGTGTCCAACGTGTATGTCGTGTAGGACTCATGTGTCTAGTTGTTCAAGTTTATACAAGTTTAAGTGTCGACATGTGCACACCCAAAATTAGAGAACATGAATATAAAGCGAGCCCAAATTAAAAGACATTTATTATAAATAAATCAAATTAAACTATACTTTTGATTTAATCTTAACCCCAAACATAAAGAATTATGTTTATCATTTTCTCACTTACTTTTTTTCTTCTTGGAACAGAAAAAAATTATTTATAATTTAAAGATCGTTCATACAAAAGGGAACTGATTTGTATGATGCACTTACCCTACTACCTTAGGTCTTGTCCATGGAAAAGAAAACAAATTAGAGATAAAAAAGGTGTGGTCTACAATTCGAAACTCCTATTATATTGCCAATTAATGTTCAAACAAAATACATAATATTTGAAATCAACAACCCAACTACTTCTTTCATGTGGTAGATACTTAGATACATATGTTGAAACAAAATAGATTTGACAATTACCTTCATGAAAATAGCATCCCCCTTTGGTATGTAATCAAACATATCACCACCAACGTGTTTAATACCTACACGCCAAAAACTTATCTTAAATTTGGCCCTATTATCATATTATAGCCACATATTGCAAATATCAAAACATTTTAAAACAATTCAATTTGCAAAAACCACTAATTGAATTGTAATTTAATTAAGAGTACAAAGTGTTCCTTTTTAGCTGTCATAATTTTTTTTAGAGTTAAATAATATAAATTTTGATTAACATTTTAAGATGTACTTTTTTTATCATGTTGATGTGGGAAAAAAATGCAATTATGTAGTAATTTTTGTATAGTTTATAAATATATATTTTTTTTAATGTAATCTAATTTAGCTTTGAAAATTAGTTAAACTGACTCTGAAAAAACACAGCATGACAACTAAAGAGGAATAGAGGAAGTATGAGTAAGAGTTCGTAGTCCGTACATACTACCTTTTCCAGATTCTGAAATTATACTGAATATGAAATTATAGTTAGATAAAAGAATGAAACTTACTAGGAATTTGTGGGGCTTTTTCAACCACCTCAGGCAAATCAAAGTTAATTCCAAGTTCAATATTTGTATGTTTATCTAAAATCATCTTCAAGCAATCTCCACCACTTCCTCCAACATCAACAAGTGTTTTCACACCTTGAAACCCATCATATCCCTCTAAAATTGCCTTCATAAATGGCACAGATACTCCAGACATTGCATTTAACATAAGGCTATTCATCTCTGAGTTTTTTCCATAGTAATTGTAAGCTGGCTCACCATTTGCCTTCACAAATGGCTCTATCGATGAATCATTAACGGCCTCATGAACCATCGTCCACGCCCTCATTAACGCGTCCTGATGGTGCTGGAGCACGTACGAGCCATGAGATAAGCCATTCTCGTCCGTGACTAGGGTTTTTCCCACCTCAGTCAATGAATATCTGTATACAACGAACAATAACTATGTCTAAATAATGAATTTGGATCAACTATATAAATTATCGTTGAATGGAATATAAATTACATTGTTAAAACACAATGGAAATTTATTATTACTATTTTGAATAAAAAATTACTTATGTTGTACCAATTACGTTACTCCACTAACAATTGCCCAACACATAGATATCTAAGTGTGTGTGGACCAGAAAAATCACATCTATTAAGGAAAATAATGAACCTCATATTAGAAATTAATGCCTTGACTTTCTTCGATTAATTAAGAAGATGAAGAATACTAGGCCTAACAAATTAAATTAGCATTATATCAAGCTTAATACATATCTTTTCTTAGGTTCTTGATTATTTTATTAATAATATGAGAAATTAACTTTTTTTCTCCCAAGCAATTGGAAAAAAAGTACCATACATATGTACTAACTTTAGATCTTAAATCCGTCACTAACAAAACATCATACAAAATATTAGCGTTAAAAAATACCTTCTTTGAGAGCTGTCATCAACAACATGCTCCTTGAACACACCGTAGCTTGTGAGCATACGTAGAATTCGTTGAAGGTTCTCAGCATCCCCGCCGCCCTGAGGGCCGCGGATTTTTGCTAGAATTTCAACGGGAGAGAGTGGGGCATTTGATCCATTTTGCCAAATAGCATCAGCTACCTTAAGTTTAACAACGGCATTAAGGGACATAGGTACACTTATCATGTTAGCTAATTCCATTATAGCTAATCTTGCATTATTATTGTTGTTGCTTGATTCCCCATTTTCGTTCTCCATAGTTTCTACACTTATTTGGGCCTTGTTTTTTGGAAACTAATATGTTTTATTTTTTTTTAGTTATATAGGGATGTCATGTATTTATTGTGGAAAAGTTATTGGCCAAGTGTGGCCACTTTATATAGGGGTAAGTTGTATGACCGGATCTAGAATTTAAGTTTTATGGTTTTATTAATATTAAATCTAGGATTTTTTTAAGTTCTAAGTTTCATAGTTACTATACTTATAATAATTTGTACGTATGAATTTTTACGCGTAAATTATGCTTCAATTTATGAAAATAATGGATTTTGATGAATCTGATATTAATACTCTGCATTCGCTCTTAGTAAATCGGAGCTTATAAAAAATGAATTTATAATTTGAAGTTTATGAATTTATGTGAGTTTGTAAGCGGGTCTTCGGACCGTCCATTATAGATAACAACCTTTAGCATACTTTGTCATTCAAGTGTCCAATTTCCATTACTCTTTTTAATTGTTGTAGTGTATACTTGTCACACCCCTTTTTGCGACAGGCGGCGGGAGGGTTTTTTCAATTTAAGTGACGGTATTAATTTAGGAATTATTTTTTTCTTTCAGAGTCGCCACTTGGAATTGAGTTATGGTGTTCCAAGTCACCTTTTTTGTTTAATCCCTAATCAAAAGGAAATGAATCTTTATTTTTTTATCTGCGAACCAGAAATTCGGGTAAGGAATTCTGTTGACCGAGGGGAAGGTATTAGGCATCCCTCGAGTCCCGTGGTTCTAGCACGGTCGCTTTTATTGACTTATACCTACTTTTAATTATTTGTGAACATATTTTATATGCTATAGTTTCGCTCATATTTTTATTGTTGAACTTTTATTTGGTCTTGACCTAGATGCGTAACCGCATTCTTGGTCTTGACATTTAGAGACATAACTGTCTTCTTTGCATCACACTTAATAATCTTATTTTTTATAAGTCTCTACTTTAAATTAATAAAAGTTAATTATTAAAATAATTTGGCCAAGGTGCGTAACCGCATCCTTGAGTTTCTTAAGTATCTCAAAAGGATATAGAATCACATTTTTATTGAGATAAAATTTAATCATTACTTTTACATGAACTAACAAAATTTAAAAATATATATATATTTGGTATACATAATGAGTTATTCTTATAATACTTATCAATTAAAAATATTTCCTTAAATATTAGAATAAATAGTTTCAACATTCTGAAGATCTTCATTGTTTAATGATATGTTCATAATTAATAAAATACTTATTAGAATAACTTGGTAAATGTGTATCACTACATCCTTAAATTTCTTTAAAGTGTTTTCAAAAAGATGTGTAACCACATTCTTAGTTGAAACTGTTATTACGTGTCTAAAATTTGCCTAACATTATGACTATGAACATTTTATTATGTAGGAGACGTCCATATATTCTTAAGAAGATGTACATATACGATAAACACTAAATCAGTAAAGGATAGTATCCTAACTAGATTTTTTTTTTTGGAACAAATTCAACACTAAAATAAAACAAAATTAAAACATACGTCAAAGACGTAGTATGCCATCATAACCTACAAAAATAACATAAACCAAAATACAGCTAATAAAAGTCAACATTAATTATACTATTTACTAATGATAATTAGTGTACTAGAAAAGAATTCATACTAATCCACAAACTCATATGTATACGTACCAGAGAACCATTAACATAAAAATTCGAAATAAATTTTATCAAAACCTCAACTATTTTATAGAAGTATCATATAGACTCCACACATCTAACAAAAAAAAATATCGGACCTTTAAGCATATAATAAATAATTATGATACTATATAAATTTTATTCTAATTTTAATGATATAACATGTTTAAACATATTTGAAAATTATAACATTAAAGAATATTAGTGAGTTACAATCATATTAAATCTGATAACTTCAATATATGGGAACAAAGTCTTGCACAATAATGACATAAAATTATACAAAAATAGAATACAAATAAATGTTACCTCTTGTGAAAATTAGTTTCACCAAAAACAAACTACTGCGATCTACTGATTTCCCAAAGTTAATAGTTGAGAATTAACTTTAAAGAGCCACAAATCCAAAACCGCAAGCAAAGCCACAAACTCAACCTTTGTTCGTGAGTAAAAAAAAAGTATAATAAGAAGACAAATACGTATGTTGTGTGCGTGTGCAGACGAAAGTCTATTGCTGAATTTTTCTTTGGTTTTGTACGTATCTCCCCCTGTACTCCTAGTGGTCTGTGTGTGTATGTTTCTTTCTCTTCTCCCTCCCCTCTTCATGTACGTATGTGTCTTATATATAGGATAGGGTTTGTTTTTTGTTTTGCAGATTTGTAGTAGTAGTCTAGTGGGTATAGGAGTGGGTAGTGGGCTGTTTGGTTGAGGAGAACATGAGGGAGTGGGAGTGTGTGGGGGGTAGGTTAGTTAGACTAATTATTTAAAATTAATAAAATCTAAGAAAAAGTCAAACATCTATAAACACAAAAAAATAAAATAATACTAGCTTATTTATAAAAACTTAATTTTAAAATAATATAGATTTTTGTAATCTTTCATTTCTTTTTAAACCATTGAAAAATAAAACTAACCTTAAAAAGTGATTCTATTTTTGTTGTTTTCAAATCTTTTAAAATAAACTTAATAAAATAAAAGAAAAGTCAAAATATTTAATTTATATTTATAAAAAAAATTCAGCTCTAAAAATGGTGTAAAGTTTTAAGTTCGGTCAAAAATACGTGTCTACAATACTCTTGTATCTCGATTAATTTTGTGAGATTCTATTACATATCAACATAGATATAATTAACTCCATCTATAATATTTTGAAAAATAGGAAAAAATAACTAATATTTTTGCTTCAGTTAGAATTTGAATATAAAATCTTGTGATTTTCAATCTATTTTATTAATCACTAGGTTACATAGGTGCTCCCATTACTAATTATTTTTCCCTCTATTTAACTTGATATGATACAATTTGGAATATAATGATCAAACTGTTTATTTTTTTGGTGCAAATTCTTATATAAAATGTCAATCTTTTCGAAAACACATTTATACATTTAAAAATTGCATTAAAAATAATAATAATAAGTTATGATAATTAATAATTTAAAATATTTTTAAAAATATAATTAAAAATTTATTTCTTTTCTTCATATATAATAATAATAATTGTGTCACGTGAAATTTGATAGCCCTCACAAATATAGCATGGGTCTATGAGAGAGACTTTAGGTGAAAGAAGTCATAGACAAATCATAATCTTTGGCTTTGAGATATTTTCCATTGCTGAAATTAGTGGTGTACATTGCCAAAAGGAAAGCTCCTCTTTTGTCTATGAGGTAAGGTGATGAAGATGGCGATAATATATTCAGTGTAATTTATGTAATATTATTGATAAAGTATTTGATAGTTAGTTATAAATATATATTAATTAAATTATGTATAACTTGTAAGAGTTGATTTACAAATACAATATACATATATATATATATATATATATATTCTAAGTCTATTAATTTGATGTATAATATTGTGAATAAAAACCTATTCTGATATTTATATTGAATCCATAGATTCATGACATGAATTGTCCATATATTATGAACACTTATCGTGATTAATTATTATATATTCTCACCTTATTAAATTTATTAACACGTTGTATAGAAAATTTATATGATTTAATGTAAAAAAAATTTTATCAATTTAGATCCAAGTTTTTACTACAACATAGTAGTATATAGGAATATTGCATTTAGTCAAAGAAAATTAAAGCCTACAATGAGGAAATTGAAGTCTAATCTCATACTATTATTCTTAATTGGTAAAATATAATAATATTTAGTAATTAAATAAAATTGAAAATTACGTCTTAAAAGTGGCTTATATCCATATTAAAATCCAAAAAAATCTATAATTGGATGACAAAGAGGTCCAAATAAATTTAAATATCGTTAATTGTCAGTGATTTAAAGTAGGCCACATAATAACAATTTTAAGAGTTGGACAATTATTACCGCTGATTTCTTTTTTTACCCTTGGAGTTGATAAAATAAATAGATTAACATAATATACATTAAAAGATACTTTTAATAATTTCTAATGCGGTAAATTATTAATAGAGAGATAGAATTTTAAAATTAAACATCTAGTTAATTAATCCTTACAAATAAAAATCACAAACTTTTCCTATTATTGTTCTATTCGTCTTAAATCATAAATATTAAATAGTGAAAAATATAAAAATTTATATTTTGGCACATTGGGTCATGTGTTATATATTCAGTATTATTGTTAATTTGTTATTATATATTAACAACATTTATATATAATATTGTTATGGAAGTTTTTCATATTATGTCTCTACTAATGGGGGTGGCCGGATTAAGCTAGTAAAACGTTTATTTTATGTCCTCGTTTTTAAAAAAAATATATCTTAGTATTTTGAGTTAAACAACCTAAACTTCATATTAATAAATAAAAAAATTTATATTAAAATCTAAGGTAATGTATTACAAATAAATGGACAGCATCTTATGAAATAGAATTAGTCCTTACTTTTATAAATAACAATATTATTGTGTGAAGTTAAACACTTTTTATTTTTTTTAAATACTACACTAAAAATAATTATTATATAAAAATCAAAAAAATAACTCTAAATTATTAAGACATCCTTATTTAATGTAGAATATTTTATATATCAATTCAATTACATATATATTTAAAAATTAAAATTTCTCACAAAAAGATAAAAAATATTTTAAAAGAATTAAACAATTATGATTAAGATCTTGGTTAAGACTAACATCATATAGTTCTACCAGTGATATATATAATCAAAGTTGAAAATAACCAGGAAATAATATTTACATTCAATAATCCAGTACATTTCAAAAATAATAATATTGTTTATATTTTGGGATATAGAGTGATTTTGAAAATACTAAAGATCAACAGAAATTCAATGGTGGAGAGAATTTCACGGGTACTAATAACAGTGAAATTTTCACGGAATATTTATAAGGGGAAATATAAATTGTATTTTTAACTCAAAGGGAGAGTAGCCATTTGGCCTATAAGATGAATGTGAAAGAATTGGAGAAAAAAGATGTAACAAGTTTAGAGAATAAAACATTGTTTATAAGCTTTGAATCTTTGTTTTTGAAACCATGAATTGCACAGAAAACAAGATATATTTTTCAATAGATATTTGTTTTTCAACAATAGGTTGGATGTTTCATGTGAAGTTTTTATGGATCTACAATCATAATTAGTATAAGAAAAAATCATTTAATATCATTTTTAAACTTGGATAAATGTGTATTATCTATCTAATTTTTTTTATCAATTAACTATTTGTACTTCAGGATACAAACTCTACATGTATAACTGGTATGATAAATATTATCTATCTAATTCTATTATGGAGAAATTATGTGAATAAGTAAATATATACTAGTTAATTAGTTAATATATATACTTATAGTGTAGCTAATTTACAATTCGCCACTAACATTTTGTATTAATTACGTGGACTGCGGTTCAAATTTGTATAGTTGGCTACATTTGTATAATTCGTCACTAACAATTTTCCGTTTGATTTGTATTTGTATATGACGGTTTGTATTAGTATATAACAGTAATTTTCTTTGATTTATCAGTTTTATCAACAAATACATTCAATTCCTTTTGTATAATTTTTTGAAGTTTGTATAAACATGTAAAAATATAATTTGTATAAATTTTGTTTAATGTAATTTGTATAATATAATTTGTATAACTGCTTAAAGTTCAGATGATTGTGTTTGTATAAATTTTGTTTAATGTAATTTGTATAATATAATTTGTATAACTGCTTAAAGTTCAGATGATTGTGTTTGTATAAATTTTGTTTAATGTAATTTGTATAATATAATTTGTATAACTGCTTAAAGTTCAGATGATTGTGTTTGTATAAATTTTGTTTAATGTAATTTGTATAATATAATTTGTATAACTGCTTAAAGTTCAGATGATTGTGTTTGTATAAATTTTGTTTAATGTAATTTGTATAATATAATTTGTATAACTGCTTAAAGTTCAGATGATTGTGTTTGTATAAATTTTGTTTAATGTAATTTGTATAATATAATTTGTATAACTGCTTAAAGTTCAGATGATTGTGTTTGTATAAATTTTGTTTAATGTAATTTGTATAATATAATTTGTATAACTGCTTAAAGTTCAGATGATTGTGTTTGTATAAATTTTGTTTAATGTAATTTGTATAATATAATTTGTATAACTGCTTAAAGTTCAGATGATTGTGTTTGTATAAATTTTGTTTAATGTAATTTGTATAATATAATTTGTATAACTGCTTAAAGTTCAGATGATTGTGTTTGTATAAATTTTGTTTAATGTAATTTGTATAATATAATTTGTATAACTGCTTAAAGTTCAGATGATTGTGTTTGTATAAATTTTGTTTAATGTAATTTGTATAATATAATTTGTATAACTGCTTAAAGTTCAGATGATTGTGTTTGTATAAATTTTGTTTAATGTAATTTGTATAATATAATTTGTATAACTGCTTAAAGTTCAGATGATTGTGTTTGTATAAATTTTGTTTAATGTAATTTGTATAATATAATTTGTATAACTGCTTAAAGTTCAGATGATTGTGTTTGTATAAATTCGTTATTTCAAATTTTATCATATTTGTATAGTTCTAGAATTTGTATTACTCTAAAAATAGATTCAATAATAGATCTACAGTTGTACCCATAATTGTATAAATCCATAATTGTATATAGTTATTCTAATTGTATATTTCTATATTTTACTTATACTGAATATACAAGTACAAAAGTCTACCAACATAATTATACTTGTATAAATACGAACGAAAATAATTCAATTATACAAATACACGTGTATTATATAAACGTAATCGCGAATTATATAAACGTATCCATAAATTATACAAACAAAATGTGAATTATACAAACGAGTAAGCTATAGTACATCCCGTAAATATGCATTCAAACTATAGCTAAGGAGCCTAATTAAGTTTAAGTTTTGCGAAATTTCTCCTTCTTTTATCTATTTGTAGTTCAGGATACAAACTCTACATGTATATGTATAAGTGATATAAATAACTATCAAGTAGGGTATTAATTATCTCTATAAAATATATTATATATTTATTTTACTTAATAAATAGAGCTAAATATTTATTTTCATTCGAATTCTTTTTATCAAGATCAAGTCGTATATATATATATATTAATTGTTAATTGTTAATTAAATTAAGTATAAGCAGTTTTTCAGATTATTTTATAGAGAGAAACTATTTTAAATATCTATTACAAATTTTTCATTAAAATATACATATTCAATAAATATTATACACAAATAAATAAGTTAAATATTAATATAATATTAACATGATGATTTAAATATAATTAAAAATATCAAGCAAAATAAATTTATAAATCATTACACAAATAAAACCACTACATACGAAAAATTCACCACAAGAAAATAAATAAAGTCCTTCATATTTTTAATCCTACGAAAATATTGTTGTTACCTTTATTTCTAATTCTGTAAAATAAAACATAAAATAATAGATAAAATATAAAATAATAATATATAGCATAAAATAAAATAAAAAATTTTATTATATAAAAATAAAATAAATTTTTTTGAATGAAACTTAACAAACTTATGAGATATGCTAATTCATTTATAAGGATATATTGATAAATATGTATTTATGAAAGATATATTTTAGTCTTCAAAAAAATAATTTTTTGATTATGTTGCTTTTTTTAAAAAGCAGAATTCTTTAGTTTTTTCCCAAACTACTTTTGCTTCCATTTAAAAGTTATTTTGAGGATGTGTTAAACACTTAATTTTTCAAAAAAAAAAAATCTCAAAAAGCACGTCTTGCCTCCCTGTTTTATTTAAAAATATAATTTTAGATTGGTTTAAGAGTCGCCACTTGATTTTTAAGAAAAAATCAAGAAAACTGTTGTTTTCCAAAGACTAAAACAGGAATCTAGTGAAAAACTCATAAAGGGGTTCGAGGTTCATATTAACATTCTAGGAAGGTTTTAAAAGCACCTAGAATGTCCACTAATGTGGTTATCCGACAATTAATTATTTGGCTAAATTTTATTCGACTTAACTTAACTTTGCAAAAATTGAACTAATTCATAGTTGGAACTATTTTTAAAGGGGAAAGGGAAATATTGACCTATTATTTAAGCGAAATATTTTGTAAAATACCTATTTTATTATTTATTTATTAAGTCAAGTAAGAGATGAATAATCTGGTTAAGTAATTAATTCAAAATGGGTGTCTTTTGGGGAATTTGAAAATTTTAAACCCTTAAGATTAATAGCAGATAGTGACGAGTAAATAAACACAACAAATAAAGGAGGGAAAGAGATTTGGGCCCAAATCTAGTTTTTCTGTCCGTCTGGGCCAATATTTGGGCCCATTTTCGTTTTGGGCCTTTGGCCCAATTTTTCACCTGTCCTAAGAACTAACAAGTAATAGTAAGTAAAATGGCGAGGGCTTAGGCCCAATAATAACAAAATACAATTTCGAATAAATAAAGGTAGGCTTTGGCCCAATCTTTTTCAACTCCCGATTTGCTCCGCTTTTCTTTCAATTTTGAGACCTGTTCGTCGATTTATGTCTGGCTGACTCGGATAAAAGGGAATATGGGCCTCCGTGGCCCAAAGGAAAATGCGAGGATAGAGTCCGTGAGGACCCGGACAAATTTCACATGCAAACACGAAAATGAGAATCAATAAGTAAGAGTTATGAATAATATAAGAAAATTTATTATATTCTAATATTTACTACACTACCATATATTACACTACTATATTCTAAAATCCATATACTACCGTATTATAAGACTACCATATTTTAATATTTATTATACTCCCAAATTCTAAAAAATATATATACATATATGCTACCGTATTTTATTGTTTATTAAACTACCATATTCTAAATTTATATACTATTCTATTATGAATTTATATACTACCGTGTCCTTAAATTTATACACTACCATATTCTATTATTTGTTTACTACCGTATTTCAATATTTTACATACCATCATAGTTTAATATTTATATACTACTGCATTCTAAAATTGATATACTACCGTATTTTTAATTCAAGGAAGAGAAAAAATAAAAAATAAAAAAAATAAAAATTCATTAGTTTGACACAATGACAAATATAAATAAACTAATATTTTCTCCTCTTTTAAAACTAACAGTGACCCCAAACAAAAATAGAAAAAACACATCACATGCTCTCCTATGATTAAACCAAACAGTGAAACAAGCTATGTAATTCTAAAAAAAAAACTTAAATACTTCGACATACGGTAATGGAAGTAAGCTGTCTAAGAGGCAAAAATTGAAATCAAAATATACTATCATGATCATTTAATGCCACCTTAATGCTTGTCACAGTAAACAAAACACCCATGCAAAATCTGAAAATTTAAGTAAAACCCACACAACTCAAGGAACTTTTCAAAAAAAAAAGAATAGAACCCTTCCGTATAAAAATCTCTCAGATAATGCTACTGATTTCTAGCGTGTGACCCGATCATTTCATAGACACCCTTTTTTAAAAATAATAAGGAAAGATATTCACACAATAATACCCCATCAAATTGCAGACAATATTGCCACAATTGGAACACATATGCGATATTTGTAAGAAATTGTAACTTTGAACATTTAACAAATGATAGGGGAATCATCTAAACAACATATTCCATCATGACAAACACAATAAAATAAAATAAAAACAAGTAGAAACTCAAAAAATAAAAATAAAAATAAAAAAAATGGGCAGCTCGTGATCCCAAACAAATAGCCGACCGAAAATCACATACAATAACTCGGAATGCGATTTAATTTAAGCTAAGCATTAACGCCAAACATTAACAAGATGGATTTGGAATCGAAGGTTAATACCGTAAGTGAAGACGAGATCATAATCGAATCCATGAAACTAAAATAGGCTTAAACAACTTCCTTTATGTTCATAGCAAAATGGTATACAAACTAGGATGAAATAAACAAGTCAAGATAACATTCGACTACCGAAACTTTAGGAATCTAACGAGAACAAGTTATAAAATAACACAGAGACAATCATTAAGCTGATTTAGATGTTGAAAACTAAAACACCATTAAAGACACTTAAATATAGACATGGAACAGCAGAGAATCAAATAAACCAAAATTAAGAAGAACAATCACCTTTTTCCGGGCAGCGACTGGGAACAGGACGAGCAAAACGACGATCTTCACCACACCGAGACCCGAACACGAGCAGCAAATCAGAATATTTGGACAGAGATATCAGAACTCAGGCACCAAAATTTAGTATTTTCCTTTTTGTTTCCCTTGGTGTATTAGTATATATTTCAGTTATGTTTTCTTAAGCTATTAGGAGTATTTTTGTTCTCAAACAAAAATTTCTAACCCCCCAAAAAAAATCCCTCTGTAAATGACCAGAAAAGATGCTTATATAGGGAGCAATTAGGGTTCGGATTTTGGGGGGAAAGAGGCTAAAATTCCATAAGAAAGGGACTAATTTGAAATTCAAAACTCCCCAAAAACTTTCACCATTTCGGTGAGACACCCTTTTCTTGCGATTTCAACCCATTCCGAAAGAGGAAAGGGGAGAAATCGCGTGCTTGCTGCTTGCTGCTGCGATATTAATGCAGACAGGGACGGGAGACGACAAAATTGCAGCATCCTCTCTCTGTTTCCTCGCTGCTGTGTGTTAGCATTTTTTGGCTGTTTCTGGGTCTTGTACGCTGTGATGTTCACATTGAAATTAAAAGGGGAAAAGGGTTTGGGTCGGGTCAGGGGAATGGACTGGGTTGGGGCTAAGATGTGGGCTGGGGCGCTGGGAGTAATTGCTAGGTATGGGCTGCTGTTTGGTATTGTTAGTTGAAAGAATTTGGCAAATGTTGATGGGTCTTTGTGGGCCGGTTTTGGTATTAAGAAATGGCCCAAAATGGGTTTAAGGTAAGGTAAGTTAGATTGGAATTAGGAAATAGTTTTACAAATTGTGAATTTTGCCAAACTAATTAAGAATTTAGCCAAAATTGGATGGATACTCATGAATTTGGTTAAAAATCAAATAAGACAAATTAATATTAATTAATTAACGAGCTTCTTACTCTTAACGATATAAAATAATTAAATCGATTGTAAATCAATGATTCAAAATTATAACCACAATTTAAACTAAACTAATTTAATAAGATACTCACTAAAATTAAAATCTTTTGAAATGATTTCCGAAATGTTTATAAACTATACTAATTATATATAAAATTACATGAAATATATTCATCATTCCAAATACTATAAAAAATAGACTAGAATTACTTAACATAACCTTGAAACTATTTTGAATTATATAGAGCTAATTATTTTAAATCGTTTGAAAAATTAAGAAGCTCGGGAATTAATTACTATCGGGGAGGGTCAAAATTGGGTGTCAACACTCCCAACAACAATACCAAAAAGGTTCTAAATCAATATATTCATGACATGAATTGTCCAAAAACAGTTAACACTAAATCCTGGTTAATCGATATATATTTTCACCTCATTAAATTTATTAACACATTGCATAGTAAATTTATATAATTTAATATAAAAAAATAAATAATTATCAATTTAGATACGAGTAATTTTTAGTATAATATACCTGAGGTAATAATATATAGAAATATTGCATTTGGTAAGTTTTTCAAGTATTTTACTTTTTACAAAAGTAAGTAGAAAAAAACTACATGAAAACTCATCAAAATCAAAAATTTAAATTTTTTTTAAGGACTCTTTTTGAGAAAATATTTATCATAACCAGATAAGTTAAAAATAAGCACAGATTAAAACATATGAAGTAATATATATGGCATGTTATTATAACAAGAAACCTTTTTGTATTTTAGTAGAAACAGATAATCTTATTTGTGTTTTGCATCCTAATGAATTGTTTGGATATATAAAATACTATACGAATAGCAATAAAATTTGTATCTAAAATAAAAGGTATCCCGAATTTTCCCACAAAATATATATAATTTGGTCAAAACTACCAAGTAAATATAATTTGCACACACTTTTTCTTTTGTAATATCCATCTTAAATGTAAAATACATACATCTTATTTTATGTATATTACTTAATAGGATATAGAGAGAGAAAAAATAACAGTATTCTTTTTAATTTATTTGAATTTCAATATAAAATTCTAATAAGAATCAATTCAAATCTTCATCAAAATTGACATATAAACTCTGAAGAATACTCTTAATCGTTTGAAACAATACCAATATAAATAAATAATAACTTCGCGAAATTCAATTTTCGAATTTAAAGCTTCTTAATTGTTGGTAATAGAGTTTTTTTTTTTGCTTTTAGTGTGCTTGGTAAAAAAATAAAAAGAGAAAATGAAAAATATTAAAGCCTAAAATAAAAAAGATCAAAGCCTAGTTTCTTACAATTTCTAATGGGTAAAATAATTGTTATATTTGTAATTAAATAAAATAAAAAATTAGTGTCTTAAAAATGGTAGTGATTTAGAGTAGGCCACGTATTAACAATTTTGAGAGTCGGCCGTATAGGCAAATAAGATTGTGAAAATAAACAGGGCCCATTAGGCCCAAGCCCATTATTCCACACAATCTCACCGGCATGGCGACTCGTTTCGCGAGGTCAATCGGAGCTTTATCGTCCTCCGCCACTCATAAGTCGCCGGCCGGAATTGAAACCGGCAGTCATGGCGTCTTCAAGCCACGATTGGCATCATCATCTTCTTCTCCTGACAGTGATTTTCCTAAAACTAATAATAAGAAAATGACTGATCGTCTCTCCGGTGTAATCGACGTGGTTAACGATCGTAAGCTTCCGCCGGAACTTCGAGGTCAACGTGACGCCGTTAGGTAATTTCTGATATGCTCACATATTCTATTTAGAAAAATGACAAAAAAAAATGTTCATTTCTACGAGCTCCTTGTATGATAATCGTTAGAATTTATTTTTTTACTGCTTGATGTTTTAAACTTTGTAAGGTATTATAGCTAGGTAGCTTAAGTTGAAGATTTGAGAAAATGATATGATGTGTTGATTCAGCTGCTGGATAATGCGTTAATTGTTTGCTCAAATTACTGCAAAAAATTGTAGTGATGTTTATTGCCTTGATTATGTACTTGGCTCAATAGAATTCCATATTCCGAGCTTAATTCACAATGTATTTGGAATATTTTTGTTCCTAATTCATCTCAACTTGATGAAAATGTGATGCCAATGAAAATATCAGTTTCGTTTGATAGACTGTACGGTTAAAAGGCCTATCTATAGTAAACTGGTTTCTGTATTGGATGTTGAATTGTTAACTTTTTCTATTGAAGTAATCTATGTATAAACGATAAAGTGAGATTGGTAAGACTCTTTGAGTGTGATGTTCTAATCTCACAAGTGTCCGAGAAAAAATATTTCATATCTTCCATACCCAAAAGGACGAACTATTGGAGTTTGTGTCTAAATCAATACAGCTTGCATCATTTGTATTAATGTTGCACTGATGCACATTGCTCCTACTGGGCACTTAGTTTGGCGTTTCTGTATCACGAATACTTAGGTTGTGACATATATCCAGAGTGCGAGTGTGTCATGAATCTGGAAGTGTTTTTTCTCTGTAATTTGGGTTATATAGTAGTAGGTTCACTGTAGTTTAGGCTTTCAATTGCTATGCTATTACCACTTTAGTATAATCTTCGGTATCCAAGTGTAGTTTCCTCTTAATCACTTGAAGTTCTTTGATTTATTACGGAGCAGTTAATAATGCTGTTGCTTTTGAGTCAGTGATTTGAGATTGAATTTGATGATATGCATCTTTATTTTTCATTCGAATAAGTACCTCTTTAGAGAATTTTACCTCTAATTGTTAGAGGAGCAAGATTTTGTACTAGTTGTCTTAATGCCACCCCTGGTTTTTTCTGTAAATAAATGGAGGACGGTATGTAACTAAAATTGTAAAGGTAAAAAGTCAGAAGAGTGTTCTTTGAATTCATGCATATGTGTTGCATAATTCTCTAGCTTTCACGTAGTTGCTGCAGCTGTGTTTCGCTGGACCAATTGCAAATAGTAGGATCCTGATTTATCCTGGATGTTACGAACACAATCTCTGAGTTTTTTTTTTCTAATTTCTTTTTTGAATGCTGGTTTCTAATCTTGCATGGAATATTGATCAGGTCAGAAACTGACATCATCAATGTTGTTGAACAACGAATATGGCATTCCATGGAAGAAGGGCAATTTGAGAACTTGCCAGGGAAGGGAAAACCGTTGGACCTCAATACTAATCCTCACGCTGATCCAGCTGAAGATACCTTGTATAGGATTCTCTCCAGAAATAAATGTGCACCTGAGTGGGTTGAATTGAACAAAGAGATAAGAAATAGAGTAGTTGAGTGGAAATCAGCACTTAAAAGGGCATGGACACACCGAGGCTCTGTCGATGATTCTGAATGGATCGAGGCATCCGAGTTTCTAAAGCTGCAGATACGTGACATCAATAACAAGGTGAGCAGAGCAAGGAACTGATTTACTTTTCAAATTACCTATTCAGTTCTGTTTCTTTTCCCACTCCGTGTATGGTGAACTGCTACTGTTTTACAACATAATTATTGTCAAAGTATGTCCCGTGTTTTCTGTGTGCATATATACATGCATCTCAATTCTCCGTATTTGATGATATATTAGTATTATATGCTCTGCTAGCAAGATGGCTGAACTAGGAAACTACTGTCAAAACTTAGTCAAGCTAAATATGTGTCTTGGCTTCAGGTTTTCCGATACAACCTTATTGTCCCTTTTGGCCGCCAAATGCTCGGACTCAAGTGGGAGAAGGAAATGGACCGACTGAAAGAAGAAAGTACAGGGAGCTGAACATTTTGCAGGTCTCATTGCTGGTGTAGTTTATCACATGAAAGTGGAAACTTCTATATACGGGGGTGTTTCTTGTGTTCTTGCTTCTTGTTTTCGTCGTTCCTAGTCCAGTATTTTGGTAATTTTTGTTTCTGAGTCTGTTGGCTCTCTGTGTTAAACAGCCAATGTAGAGTCTTTGTTTAATATAAGTTTCAACATAAAATCAAATGAAATAAGCAAATCTCCCACAATCTATATTTATATTTTGCGGAAGACCTAAGAAAATGAAATGAAGGAAGCAATTGGGACTATTGTAGTTCATCATGGTACATTTACATTAAGCGTCTTCAAGAGATGTTTCTTAATCAGTTTAGAGAGGTGTAACGGATAGTTTATAGCTAACTATGGTTGCCTAAAGATGCCTTAGCAGCAAGATGTGTGAGGGAACGCTTGTGGTAACTGCATTGCAGTTTTTTGTACTTCTGCACGAATGTTGTAAGATCAATTTCTTGATCAAGGAGCTGGCCAAGAAGGGCTTCAGAGTCCTCCTCCGTTTTCTTCATGGCATCTGTATCAAATATCAATAGACAGTTAACTGTCAATTCTTTTACTGGCAAGTCTAATTACTTCAGTTATCTAATCCCATAAGCAAGAAAATATCGATGTGTTAGCCATCCATTCAATATTCTAAGGGCACTTCAATTTGGTATCTCACAACTTCTACCAAAAACGAAAAAAGAATGTTCTGATCACTAAGCAACCAGAGTCTCAGATTTATCAAATAATCATTTAGGAACTGTTGTAGGAAGGAGGTAGCATATGGTAGATACTTCAAATTGGAAAATCTTTCTTAAAGCTATTAACTTAATAACACCATCATAGAGAGAGTAACAATGTGACAAAATTGAGCACAAAGCTATTAAGATAAAATTTCCTATTACACATAATTGTCTCATTAAAATTCTGCACTAGCTCCTTAATTAAGAGTGGATAGAATTAGATTCACGCTTAAAAGGCAAGTAGAGGACTTGTGCGAAATCTGATGATAACATTCAAATGGATGGAACTTTTTCATTGGGACATAATGAAAAGTGGTATAGTGTGTACTAATCCAAAAAGGAAATTGAATAGTGGAGCAGAGTGAAAAATGGTTGAAAGAGACTAATGTTTTTCAATAAGTTCGAGGAAAATAAGAATATTTATCAAAGTAGATCAAGAGGACACCAGTGAAGATTGTCCTTCAAAAGGTAAGTTGAGTATTATGAAAAGCTGTTATTATGCATTGGTGACATAGTAAGAAGTCTCCTATTGTCATATTGATCTGTAATTGTACTTCACATTATTTTACCCGATGTAAAAAGAATAACAAACGATCAAAAGGAAAAGAAAAAAGTATACAAGCTTTATGTGCTTCCACTATTTACCTTGTAGCTGATGGAGAAGCGACACAGGAGAGTATGACTTTAGAAGCTCTTCTTTTCTCCTTTCCAGCTCATGCATCTTTTCTTGAGCAGCAGCCAATTCAGTTGTGCGGATGATTCTGCACTGTGAACAATAAAGGAGGGCGCACCGATTTTTTTTTCCCAAGTCAGTGCTTTGATGCTAAAATGTTACAAATGCTTTTACAAATAAGTAAATACTCTAGAAGCAATGTGAAGTATCTAACCTGATTTCTCAGCTCCATTATCCAGGGTTCTTTTTCTAAATTCTCCCCTGCATAAGGATTTTGTTCAAAATCTATCTGCAGATACTAGTTGATATATCACTACCTATAATAAGGCATAAGCAACCCAAAACTTACTAGCAAGCTGCAGAGTTGCATTCCGAAGCTCATCCCTGACCTGATCAGATATGGGGAAAACAGCAAGAGTAAGAAATTACCATAGAACAGTGAGCCTGTTACAACAAAATATTACATCAAGGTGATTATAACGGATCAAAGTTGTGTTCTCACGTTGAAATTACCTTGCTAACATGCATAAGACATGAGGATACACAATTTGTCATATACATTGTGTAAGAAGAAGATTAGAGCACACAGGAGGTAGAAAGATTATTCAAGTTCATTTTGGCAAGGAAGAAAGGAAGCAAGAACAAGGCCAACCAAATCCAAACATGCAAGTATTATTAACTTTGAACTGTATGAGGTGAGATCACCAAAAAGCAATGATGTGCATTGTAATGCACAAGTCTCATGAGATTGTAAGCCACTTGAAAGGACTAAATACATTATGACATCATGAATGCAGAACCTCACACAAACAGAACAACTAAATCCAGTCACCCCCCGTGTATAATTTGATTCCTCCCTTACTACTAGAAACAGAATCTCACTCGGCTGTTCATTCAATTTGTGACATGTATAATTTCGTGGAGCATAATATCATATTTGAACAAAATGAGGAAAAATTAGATCCAGTGTATGTTCGACTTTAAAAGGAAACAAGGTATGGCAAGACCGGCCGAGCAGAACGAAACAAGTAATTTTATTACTTACATTATTCTGAGTCTTGACAGCCTCAAGTGAAAGTAAGAAGTTGTGACGAGCATCCTTGTCAGAAACAAGCTTCTTTAGCTCATTAACACTGAACAATTTAACAAGAAAGCATATTGAAAATCAGAAACAAATTGCAAAAAGAAGAATGATGAAAAAGGCTAAGCTCTTCATTTGATTGTTTAATGATAATCAGAAACAGATGATCAAGTCATGAAGCTTTTTATTTATTTTTTAAACTAAAAAGTCATGAAGCATTTGCAGGCAGACGATACTTCATAGTGTCGAAATCATATTTTAAGATAAAACTTATTCATCATTCTCAAAACATGCATGAATGGTACCTTAAAGGGTGCCGTTAATTGCTTCCTTGGATACTAATGATCAAAAAGAAAATATTTATGTTCTTTCATGTACCAGAAAACCTCTGATTATGAACCGAACCACGAGTATCTATTTCAGATATAAAACTTTTATCTTCGTTAAAATTCATTGGCAGTTTCCTACAAGCCACCCTCTTTGCATTTATTGTAAGAATTCTGCTTTCAAATGACAAAACTTGTACTATCCAGTATATCTTTTACTGTATGCACTTCAGTTCATTACACAATTTGGTGTTTCATAATGCTCCATAAGATAGAAAGCAGAACTCATCAACATTCAAAAAGGTTAATTCCTATCACGTAATTGTCTTCTTTTTTATGACAAGGGAAACCTGCAGCCGCTACCCTTTGGGTGCGCACAGGGTAAAACCCCCGCTCCTATGCAATAGCTCACAAACCCCTATCACATAATTGTATCAATACCATTAGATATATTATAGAGTTTTCAGGAGTTTTATGCACATAAATGTATCAAAATCATAAATCTATGTTGAATCTCATGATGGTGACATGAAACCACTCTTGATAACCATATAGCAAAACAAAGATGGAATCTCTGTTACAAATCCCAGCGAGTTCAGAATCTAATTCTGGTAGAAACAAAGACCACAATGTAACTAATGATCCTTTCTTTATAGGTGTAATTGCTGACATATATGAACTAAAATTTACCTCTTGTTTCTTAAAGCAGCAGCGATGTCAGCAGCCTCTGCAGGAGAAACTTGGGACACAAAGCTTGGCCTGTTTGTTGGACTCTGCGCATTAAAACCGCCAGAAGAGTTTGAACTAGGGGTTGCAGGGCGGGAAGAGCTTGGTGAGCTGACTACAGAAGGTGAATATCGTGAACCATTATTAGCTTCTTGAGGACTTGACTGAGCCCGTTGCTCTTTGTTACCCCTGTAGAAAAGAGAAGTTCAAGGAAATATGTATGTCAAAGCATAAGGGTAATAGGTATACAACTCATATAGCTGACACCAACTAATTTTAGATTGAGGAGCATTACTGATTGATTGAGATCTGTTTGCCAAAATCCTAAAGCTAACTAAAATAACGAATTCATTCTGTACATTCTAAGTACGATATACATCATGCCATGATACCAATACCATTACATATAAACAAGCTATGCTATAAACTATAATCACACTGCCAAATGAAATTACATGGATCTCATTGGTGAATCTAACAAAGGGTTTGGTAGTTCGGATATAATTAGATATATATTTCAGAAACAAATACGATAGAATTAGATATACATTTCAGAAACCCACTCTCTCTATTCAAACAACCACATCCAAATCCTGGATCCAGGGCAGAGCTAGAGTGTAGGAAGCGGACAAAATCTAGTAGTTTTGATTCAAAACCCTTACAGTAGTTTTAAAATATTCAATTACATGTATAAACTATTAATTTAGAACGCAGCAACTCAAAAGTACTAAAATGGACCAGCTTCAATTCCTGGCTCCACACTGCCTATGGTAGATAGTGGATATAGATTTCAACTTCTTCAAACGCCTAAATAACACAATATGGAATAGCAAAAAGGGAATTCAAAACATAAGTAATGGTTCCTAAATTTATGCTTCCAGGATCACTCATTTAGCACAGATTCTTCACAATTAACCAAAATTTAGCACAAAAATATAATAATAGGAAGAAAAAAAAACAAAAAACTGCAGATATCTATACCAAAAGAGGACATAGGTCATATAAACTTCAAATAAAATACAAAAAAAAAAAACACAACAAAATACGATCGTCCGATTCATAACTGAATAAGGAAATGAAAATCTGTAAATCTGAAGAAAAAAAAATACCAGAAATTCAACATGAGTTGGGCAGTGGAAGAAAATGAAGCTAATTGCGTATGAAACGTAGGAAGAGAGCTATATGCCTTTGAATTTTGATAATCGAACCGCAACGCTTTTGCCTTTCAATTCCCTTTGGATTTTGAAGAAAGAGCTGCTCAATTTCCTTCTATTTTCTACGGTGTTGGCTTTCGAATAAAATGATAATTTTATTATATATTTTATATAATAAATTTAATATTTTCAAAAATATTTATTAGAAAATTACTATAATTATAAGATTAATATCTTACTCCCTCCGTTTAAAAAAGAATGAACTAGTTTGATTTGGAACGGAGTTTAAGAAAAAAAAGAAATTTTTTAATCTTGTGATTCTAAATTAAAGTTATGTCAAATGTATCAAAATGCCCTTTAATTTTGCCTTACAATGTCACGTGAAAAGTTAAAGTTAAAGTGTTGTCAAAAAAGAAAAGACATCATTCTTTTTTAAACAGACTAAAATGTAACTAGATTATTCTTTTTAAAAACTGAGGGAGTACTTATTTTCATGCGGATTTTAATTCGAATCATTCAGTTCTAATTCATTAAGGGTGTTTATTTTTAAAGATTTGAATCTTAATCATTTAAATTCAGATCATTGTTTTGTTTCTTAATAAAAACCTCTTAATGAATGTGAATGAATCATTCAGATTTGTAATGGAGCCTTAACATCATTAGATTCTTTAAAATGATATGCTTATTTTACAAGATCTTTCACATCTCTTTGTTTCGGTTTTCTATTAGATTTTCACACCTTTCGCTCTCCAATATCACCTCTTATAGTAAGTTTTCATAATTTTATCAACTACACAATGTTTTCTTGGGTATATTCATGTTTATCAACCAGGGGCGGCTCAACGTAATTGGGGGCCTAAAGCAAAATTTCAATTCGCGGCCTAAAATATAAATATACTTCATATATGTATTTATTCAAAAAAAAATTACACTATTTAGATGAAAATTACTAGTACTTAATATTGTTTTTTTCAGTTACTAGTTTTAGGTATGATTTTATCAACTCAACATTGAAAAAACATGTTTTAAGTGTAAACAATTATTATATGTATTGTTAACATAATGACTATAAGTAATAAGTTGATAAATATTAAATAAAAATAAGAGTTAGAACCATAGAATTTGACTCAAGAAGTTGATGACTTGATATACCTCATTTTAATATGCTTATAGTAATGCTTGAAACTAAAATTTAAAAAGAAATAAAAAAGAATTTGTAATTCACTTTGTTCAACACTTTTCACTATTAATTTTATTTTTAATAAAGTACAAAAGATGTTAAAGTGGATAAAATAATTTATTTTAAAAAAAATTATACTTTTTTAACATAAATAATTAATTTTTCTATAAAAATTTGAACACATAATTTATTCTTGACAATAATTTGGGGCCCCCGAAATTCGGGGGCCTAAGGCAAAGGCCTTATTTTCCAAAGCATAGAACCGCCCCTGTTATCAACATAGGCGGATCTACATTGATCCGTAAAGGTGTACGTGCACTCGATAATTTTTCAAAACAAATTATATATATGTGTATAGATACCTTAAGTAACGATTATGTATATAATTGTGCACTTTAATAATAAAAAATTCATCCAGGTGAGTTGATTAAAGCCGCATCTATTACCCACCATGTTGTGGGTTTGAGTGTGCATTGTTTTTATTTCTATTGTTTGTCTTCAATAACCAAAATAAACTAAAAGATAGTGGTGCACCCCTAATCTTCAAATTTTGAGTTCGCCTCTATTTATCAAGAACTCTCGTAGCCACAAAGATTAAGTGTAACAATAATATCATTTTGTTAAAATATTCTTGAAGGTGTCAAAATTTATTTGAATTCCTATATATTTACACATAACGTTGAAGATGACAACTTTACATTAGTAGTCTAATTACGTTCTCTAATTGATATTGATATTGATATTGATATTGATATTGCCATATTTGTTAATTGTTACTCGTCCATTTTATAAAGTTTGATCGGATTATTTTGTAGTTAATTATTTAAACTATCTTATACTTGAGTTGTGAAACGGAACAAGAGTTTATTTAGCTGGATATTTTTCTAATTAAAAAATTAATCTAGCATTTAATTTCATATGCAATTTAGATGCGTATTTAGATTAAGACATTTTTAATATTCAGATGTATATTCAAATTCTAAATGAGTTATCTTATTTTTTTTTTTGAAACACAACAAGTAAAATATGACATATATTTGTCCCCCCCCCCCC
>NW_006239661.1:15863-44870 GCF_000226075.1 Solanum tuberosum | reverse complement strand
TATGTTTTGTCCCCCCCCCCCCACCACTAATATAATAAAGCAACTTGTTATTTTCGGAAGAACTTTTTCTCTAATGAAACACTACATAATATAAATTTGAATTAGTCAAATTTCATTGCAAATACCATACGCCAAACAAAAAACTAAAAAGATACTCATTGTTTATCATAAAGATTGTGCAATATAAAATGAAAAGGTTCATTTTCGTATCTTTATATTTTGATATTTTAATTTGAGGAGAGGTTCAAAATTATGCTGATACTTTATGAAATGGTCCAACAATTTATTTTGATAACATGTGGGGTCATTATTTACATTTGACTATGTAAATGATCAAAATTTTCTGGAACTTTTACAAATTTGACAATCATTTTTCTTACCCATTATCCCTCTTGTCTCTAAGTTTGAACATCACCATAATAATCTAAACACCTCATCATTGTCAAGGTGTTTATATTAATTCCTTTAGGATAGAACAAGAAATTATTTTATAATAATGACAATATAAATTATAGAATTTCGCTTAACTCAACAAGACAGAATAAATCACACGACATTTATATTTTATTTTCAAAACGATAGAGAAATGGGGAAGAAGAGTTTTCAAATTTTCAATGTTCAAAAATTGAGATGAAACTTCTAATTTATAGCCAATGATTTGATTTCTTGTTAACTTTTTAAGATTTGAAAGAAGTGTTTCTTTATATAAAGATAATGATTTTTCTATCTTTTTCCAATAAGGGACAAAACTCCTCAATAAGAATGTTTTTTTTTCCTTTCAAATTTCCTTTTCTCTTAATTCCCTTTTTTATTTATTTATCATTCGAAACCTAATAATTAATATTATTTTCACATAATAGTGTGATTTATTTAGAAAATAATGTACATTATTTTATTATATTTTGATCAAGATCATGTGTGAATGAAGATATGAAGTTTCTTTCGAGGACCAAACAATTAATTTTACGTTATAATTCAAAGCACTAAACACAAATTTGTATCAATCGATTATGTAACTACTAGTAGTTTTGTTAATAAATTTTTGTGTAATATTGGCTTTTGGGTCAAGAGTTAAGACTGACTGAGTGACCGTTGGTCGAACACTCCTATACTAATAATTTAATTAGTAATATCTATCATTTTATATATAAAAAAATAATTATTGTTTTATATCAATTTCAAGTAAATTAAGTTGGCTATATCAATTTTCATTGTTCATGTAATTACTCCATTAAATTAAATTCATCGTAAAGTATAAATAATTTTTTTTTAAATCTCAATAGTAATAGGCTAAAAATACTGTACTAAACTAACTTTGATCTTGACTAATTTGTATTAGCTATTAGTAATTTTAAATTAAAAGTATGTTACTTTTGGAAGGAAAAGAAGAGTGTTATAATAGAGTATTTATAAAGCTACTTTGCAATTGAGGAGCGCAATTTTCGCTTTGGATAACAATTTTCTTTTAATAGTTTATAGTCTTTTTATGAAGTCATCCCAATTTTGTGCAAATAATAAGTTTCCTTTTTATTTCCCCAATGCAATTTTATTTTTATTTCTTATTTGCATAATAGTGACAGTTGAAAAAAGAAAGATCACCTAACCAATAAATTATTCATTTTGTTGCTAAGAAAAGAAAATGAAAAACATGATGAAAACAAGAAAAAAGTACTTTAGATATGTTTTTTTGTTTAAAATAGTTCGTTTTGATTTTTTTTTATATATACGTTTTTGGATAAGATAGAGAATTGACCAGATGATAATCAAATTTGCAGCACAAAATAAGTATTTATGGATAGTAGTAGAAGTAGAAATTATTAAAAAAAAAACACAAAATAAATGTTTATTATATAATTAAATTAATCACATAAAATATGTTAATTTTATTAATTGTACATATCACTATTAATTGGAATGAGAGGTTGAAAGTTTTATTGAGGCTAATCCATACAAACAAACCTTGTTATAATGATCATTTATTGGAACGATAATTTATTATAACAATATGATTTTCTCATGAATCAATTTTTCATGTTATATTTTATTTCTCTATAACAACATTATACCTGTAACATAATGATATTAATTATAGCAGGACACTCTTTCTAAAATTATCCCTCTTAATAATTATACCCAAATATTATTAAATAGTATTTATACCCAAATATTATTAAATGATGTTTTTGTACGAAATATATTATATATATAAAGTAAATTATTAAAATATTTATGTTGATCATCATTTATATCATGCACATAGTAAACTTTAATCACAAATATTTTTTGAAAAAATTATATTTAAATTGTATCTATAACTATTGTCATAATTTCACAAGGAAAAATAATTAACGCTTTCTATTTTTATATTCATACTCTTTCTAATTTTTCATACTTTGCTTATAACAATTTAATGAAATATAAATGCATATTAAATATCAATATTCATAACAATATTTTGTTATAGCAGACATGAAACTTTCTGAAACAATTCGATTATGGAGATTCCATAAGCTTCTCAAAGCCGGCATCTTTTTTGTTTTGTTCTTTATATTTATTACCCCTCTCTCTAATCCCTGAAATTTAATTTCTTTTTTCATTAAGAAATATGAAAAAATGTACTTTTTTGGTTTATTAAATAGTTAAGTACGAATGAAAGTGATAGGCAAAATAATTAAAAAGAACCTTGAACTTTTCTAGTTCCTAAATGAATATTATACTTGAGCGATTATCATATGTACGTATACATGTGGGAAGTTGATGTCTATATACCATCCTTAGAATGTATTACATAATTTATAATTATGAGTATCCATACGACTAACTGAAGGAACGTTTAGAGGCGAATTTATAATATAATTTATAGATTTATGAGAATTAAATAATTTTTATTCATATATAGTAAGAAATCGATTAAATATTTGATCATGAATCCTATTATTATTATTATAAATTTAAACTCGCTCTAGAAATTCATAAATTTTAAATAAAAATATACACCTCTACACATTTTTTTTTTCTTTTAGACATGTTTTTATCCTTTAGAGAGCCAACATAAAAAAATCACCTACCAAATCAATCCAAACTTACACCAAATCAGCCTATTATGAAGATTAATCGAAATGTCACTACATCACATGCGTTTTCATATAAATTAATATTATTAAATTGTAGTAATACACATTTTTTTTCAATTTTCAATTTAATGTCAAAGTATTAATGTAGCTTCATATAAATACTCGATACAAATATTTTTCTTTATCGAATAATCCTTCTTTTTGGCATTCATGCTGCCAAACTTTATAATTGATAAGTTCTCCATTTGCCATCAAACCTATAACACATTTTAAAACCATACAATCACAAAGAAAATAGGAAGAAACATAATTTTATTGTAAAAATATGTAGATACAAATTTGTTCCTCTCTTGATTCTTCTCTCATAAGATTTTCATGATTCGAGGGTTGTTAGTAGCGTATTTTCCGAACTATGATTATTTGGATTTGATCTCTTTATGAATATTCCATGAATTTGTAAAATATTCGAGATTTTAATCTCTTTATAGAATTTTCGAGATGCCTTTTCAAGGGAATATAGTATCCTTTATATATGCATGAACTCGAGTTTAGGGTTGAGTAGTCTCTAAGAATTTTAATTGAAATTGAACACACCTACCTTGTAAAGTCCCAACTCGAATTGAACACATCTTTTAGAGTCCCACAAAATTTCAATGTCTACCCCAAACTTGTAAAGTAAAAAGAGAAAAGTATTGAAAATATTCTTGAAATTGATTTAAATTATTAGTTTTGTCCCAAATTATTGACATACTTAAAAACACTTATTTACTTGACTAACTAAATTTAGTTACATTCTCTGATCTGCCACATGACAAGTGGTCTCAAACTCTTGTAAAAACATGGAACTCTTAATACAAAAAGAGAAACGAGTATTGAAAACACCCCTAAATTTTGTGTGAAAATTTAGGGAATGTATATCACTCATGTTGCAATGTCAGAAGTATATTTATGTGAATAAATATTTTTAAAACTATAAATAATTCAACAATAAAACTAATATATCACGCTAAATTTATGAATATTTAAAACTATTGAATTCGTCTAAACTCATATTGTAGCCCACCCCCTACTCATCAAGACACTACAAATCCTAAGGACAAAAAGATGGTAATAACTGCTAAAACAAAGGGTATTAAAGTAATATCGCCAGGTCACATTACACTCATTCTCATCTCGGACGTAATTTGCAACAAGAAACCATACCGATGAATGGGACCCACATCATCCTCCACTTATAATTCAACACGTGTCAACCCGCATAAAAACAAAACCTCTAACCGACGTCGTTTAGTGACCAGCTGTTTTGCTTAGACGTAGCCTAATGGCCGACCTTTCTGCCTACATAGAGACGCAAAGAACAACCAAAGTTGGCGTAAGCACCAACGAAAATTGCGATGGAGTGATAAGTAATTTTTTATTTTTGATTAAACGTTTCGAATTTGAATCCCTTTGAATATAAAGTCATCTTTATTAGAAAGTTTTTTATATCTTAATATAAAAAATTTCTATACGAATTTAAATTTAATTAAGCTTCAATATAGATATTAAACACCGAACGAAAAAACTAAAAAAACAAACAAAAAAGTTGGCGTAAGCGCCAAACTCACACATACCCTTTCTCTCTTTTCTTCCTTTTTTTCCCTACAAAGTCATCCAACGGCTCAAAATCAATCTCAGCCACCACCAGCTCTTCTCGGCCGTCAGATCTACTTTCATTCACCCCGTACCCCCTACCCCTACCCACACCCCGCCCCACCCCATGTTTTTATTGTTGAATTTTAAGTTGCTGTTAGTTTAGGTTAGGCCTTCTTCCTTCTTCTCTTCCCTTTCCAATCCCCCATCTTTCTCTCTCTAAAAATTCTCTCTCTCTCTTTCAAATTCTTTTGATTCTTCATCGTCAATACAATAACTTCTTCTTCTCCAACTTATGCACATTGGGTGAATTAGGTGTTAATTAATCTGGACGGAGCATTCTGAGCAGATTGCAGTAAGTTGATTGATAATCGAAGATCGGTTTGATGACAATGCTGGTTCCGCCATGGCTAGAGCCATTATTGAACACTGCTTTTTTCTCGATTTGCCGGACGCACGGTGATGCGGCGCGGAGTGAATGCAATATGTACTGCTTGGACTGCAATGACAATGCTTTTTGCTTCTATTGCCGCTCATCGAAACATAAAGATCATCAAGTCATTCAGGTAAATTTTATTTATAAACTGTGCTAGTATTGGAGATCCGACTAATCTGAATTCACGCAAAACGTAGTTATTGTTGGTATCTAAAACATTGGCATTATGAGTATCATTATGATCATAGTTACGGGTTCAGTAAAACTCAATAAATTTGGCTCAAACTTTGTGTTTGTGTTTGTGTCCAATCTTCCTTTTTGACTCTTATTGACTCGAACCTACAAACTCAGAATTGGAGAGAGAGGATGCTTACTATTTGAACAATCTCTTTTTTTTGTCAAATAATCTACATTTAGTATAAAACTCAAAAATAGAAAAAATTGGGCTCCGCAATACTTGTAATGTATCTTTTCTTACATAGTAAGTAATCTTTTATTTCAATTTTTACCTAGAAAAAAAAAAGTAGGTATGATATATGGATTTTTTTTCTTCTTTTTATAGCACGTGTGGTTAAAATTTGTAAATAATTGTTGTTGAAATATATATAGATAAGGAGATCATCATATCATGATGTGGTAAGAGTTTCAGAGATTCAAAAAGTATTGGATATAAGTGGAGTGCAAACATATGTAATCAACAGTGCAAGAGTTTTATTTCTAAATGAAAGGCCACAACCAAAGAGTAGTGGCAAAGCAAGTTCTCATGTTTGTGAAATATGTGGAAGAAGCCTTTTGGACACTTTTCGTTTCTGTTCTCTTGGATGTAAGGTAAATTATCTAATTTTGTTAATTGATTACTTCATTTTACCTATTAATTATTTTATTTTATTTTATTTTTAAAATTTTGGCCATGGCCATTGCATTATTCATACATCGTGATTCATGTTAATTATGTCCCACATATTCATAATAAATAATAAAATTTCACATCTTGATCACCATCATTGATTGTAACTCCCTACCAAAAAATACATGTATCATCTTCATCGTCATCATATCATATGGTCACAACTCAAAAGTTCAAGTAGCCTTTGATTGACATATTGACAAAGGTGAAGCTATGTTTATAGAAAGGGGTTCAATTGAATCCGATTCGTTAAAATGTTATACTGTATAAATAGTATAGTAATGAAATTGGTTCAAAAATTGTTTTTGAAGTCGTATGCTTGGATTTCAGATATAACATTTTCGCATTTTTTATGTTTCATTTTAAAAATTCCTAACTTCGTTACTGATGATTATGAAGCCACATGGAGAGCTAGGGAATCTATAAATAGATACACATGCCATCCTTTTCAAGAATAACCAATTAACCAATTTTTTTAAATGCTATTATAACATTTTCATTTTTGTGCTCACAACTTACATATACACTACATATATAATGATTCATGACACCATTATAGGCCTACATTCACCATTAGTCCAAGCTAATATCTATATATCATTTTTTAGCGATTGATTATCAGCAATAACTTATTTGTCGATAAATATATTTTTTAGTGGCAATTAGCACTCTTTATAAATGTCTCTAAAGCCTACAGCGATATTAACTAATGTTGGTAAAGACTTTAGCACTCTTTGTTAATGTGTATATTTATTGCTGCTGAAAACTGTTAATATTGTTGTAGTGATATTCCAATTGAAGTAATGTTGAAAGATGATGAGTTACAATTTTTGGACTATATATCATTTGTTTTTAATGACTTAGCTTGTAGGAATAAAGAGGAATGGAGATTCAAGCTTTATCTTAGATGCCAAGAATGAAGTACTAGCATTACAAAGAGGTGAAGGCATATCATCAAGAGGAGGAAATCAATTGCGTGAAGGCTTAGAACATGACAATATATACCCACCCACCCCTCCTCCACCACCTTCAAATGCTAGAAGAAGAAAAGGGATTCCTCATAGAGCACCTCTTGGTTCATAACAACATATAAAATAATAATTAACCAAAAAATAATACATTCAAAAAACTACTTTATACAACTCATGACATATAAGGAGGGGTTGTAAAGGTTGATGAAGTTTCCTTTTTGAAGATGGTGGGGTCTTTTGAAAGGAAAGAAAGAGAAAAAAGAGAGCAATAATGCACAATTTGTTTTATATTAGAAAAAGTTGGAAGATTATTGTACATTGTAATTAATTTAATTAAGAAATTTAAAAGGCAAAGTGTTTGTTGGAGTTAGTTTTATAGTTTTCATTGGCCCACCAACCCACATGGGTCGTTTATATAAAGTAATAACCTTTTTATTTGTTTAATACATGCAAACCAACTTTCTTATCATTCTACCTAGTTTTGTTTCTGGATAATAAAATATATTTGGTAGAAATCAATTAGGGTCGTGGTGGAGTGGTAAATACTATTTTCAGCGTGAATTTGAATTTAGTCGGGCTTCAATGTAAGTATCGAATACCAAATGGGAAACAAAAAAAATATTTTGTAGAAATAATGTTGAAACACCGGAGTGAAAGCACGACACAAATAACAAGCGTGCAAGTACCAGTTTTCTGTATTTTCTTTCCCTTCATAGATAATGAATCAAAATTTTGAGTTTTTTTTGAAAGTGAGTGAGTCTCGAGGAAAAACACAAACTTAAGAATATAATTAACTAACATAAGTTTGGTCAATCGTTCATGGATCACTAATTTTCAACTTTGTCTTTGAAAAATAGTCACTATATTCGAACTCTTCAATTCCTCAAATGGTTCAATTATGAAATTTAAAACTTCAAAATAAATAATTATTTTCAATTATAGGAACTAAAAAGTGATTATTTCTGATTTTTTTTTAACATTCTACTCAATGAGTTCTTGAATTTCTTTCTTTTTGTCATTTCCCTTATGGTTGTTACCTTTGAAACCTATGTTTTGAACTAACAATTTTTTTTTCTTTTAATAAATAATGTGTGGAGCCTAATAATTAGGCAAACAACTACTAATTAAAGAGTGATTGATTTTAGAATGTGATGTGATGATCCCATCCAATAATGTATAAACAGTTGGTTGGGTTGGTATTGAATTTACTAATTATTTCTTTTTTTAAAATTATTTTTTGTTAATCATAATGATTTGAAGTTGACACTTAATCCATAAATCATAATATATAAAAAAGATTCAAATTCATTTGCAAGTAGGGTATAGAGAGCATATTGTATCTCTTTGCTTGGTTAATTAAGCAAAAAGAATAGGAAAAAAGTTTAAAAGATTCTACACACAACGTAAAAGGCTATCGTGATTAATGTACTAAAGTATTTTTCTTTTCATTGATTGATGTACTAAAGTACACATGATATAAAATAGGGTAAAATATCGCGTCTGATATTTATACTAAATCAATAGATATAAGATATATATTTTTATAACCTAGTGCAATATCAGGTACAAATAAATATGTATTTTCATATAGCTAATTCAACATAGTTTTATTAGCTTAGGGTGTGTGTTTGGTATGGAAGAAAAAATAAGTCATTTTCCACAATCAAATACCAAAATTATTTTTCATTAAAAAGATTTTTATAGCCTAGTGCAAACATTAGATATACAAATAAATATGTATTTTCGTATAGCTAATTCAACATAGTTTGCTTAGGGTGTGTGTTTGATATGGAAGAAAAAATAAATCATTTTTCCACAATCAAATACCAAAATTTATTTTCATTAAAAACAAAAATTGACTGATAATAATTTATTCATTAGAAAAAAGGGACACTAGTCAAACAAGAATATAAATTTTAAAAGTAGAATACATAATAATAATAAATAAATAAAACTTGGCATGGATTGCATATTCAAAGCTATTCGTAATTTTAAATACTTCCGAACTATGCTATTTGATAACATTTAGCTGAATTTGAACAATTGATTTTTGTTTTACCCTCTCTAAGAATTATTGTCCTTTTATTTCTTTAGTGATTCGAATTCAAACTAAAAATTATTGGGTTTGGTATTAAAATGAATATCAAATTTGGAGTCATTTACAATTGAGTTGGTCCAATTTGGATCAATTATAAAAGAAAAAGGTGTTGGTAAAATAATTTTTTTACTATCAATTTGGTGATCCGACACGATTGAATTATTCGTTCTATGATTACAACATATTTTATACTAAAATAATAGTCATCTGTCAGGAATTGAATTGCGACAAGCTCTGATTGTTATACCTGAGATTAATTGTTTTTTAAAAAAAAATATATACTCCGTACGTCTAATAATACTTGTTTACGAGTATTAATTTTACACATTTCTTAACAAATATAAATAGAAGGATAATTTTACTATATCACTATTTGAATATATAACAAATACAATGTCTTGAAAAATATAATAGGGAAATGACTATAAGTAATGATAAGAGTAAATTAGAAATTAAGCGTAAAATTATCCATTAATTTCATAAAATAAATAAGTATTATTAGACATCTCAAAATAATATAATAGACAATTATTATTAAACGGAGAAAACGTATTTAAAAAGTCTTTCTGGAAGGTTGGGATGTCCACTAAGAAAACACACAAAAAAGGGATGGGGTGGGTGGGGGGGAGGGAGTGAAATTTAATAACACCTTTGACAAATAGGATGATAAACTTTTACTCTCTTTCATTATGTTATAAAATTAATAGGAGAACTCAATTCAAAAAATTAGTCTATTTGGGTAGGTAAACCCACTCAATGTATAGATTCATTTGTTTGTTCTCTTTTTAATTAATACATAATACATAAATAACTAAATAGACCCCGTAACTTGGTCTTAACACGTATTTATATCGTTTAATTTTTTATGTGCACAAATAGACACTTAAAACCGTATAAAGTTGAATTAGTAGATACATATATCCTACGTGACATTCTACATGACAATTTGTGGATGATAAATTATATAATAATTAATAATGCATTTAATTTAAAAAATTTACACAAATAATAATATTAGAAATACGCATTTCAATTAATTAACAACTAAAGGTGATTAGCTAAATATCACAAGCATCAATATCAGAATTAGTCATAATTCAAGGGACTAAAAGTTTTTTTAAAAAAAATTCCTAGATAAATGAAAAACAATTTAAAAAGAGAAAATAGAGTAAAAAACTCAACTAAAAATAATAATTAGAGAGTTAAAATTTTGCTTTCTGACCAAATAGAAAATTCAAGGGCAAGGAGAGCAAGGAGTAATTATTTAAAACTAATACAATCACGGTTTTCGAATGAACTTGTATGCACTTCCATTAATATCATGGGTAATCTGTTAATTTCAAAAAGTATGGGCAAAGCCTACGTACATTTTATCCTTCTAAGACTTGTGGAATTTCTCTGACTATATTGTTGTAATATGTTATCTCCATCAACATAGTAACTTTGTTCATCAAGACTTGAACATATTAGGAAAAATTCACATGTTCAGTAATTTTGTCTCCGATGAGATTTGAATTCGCGATTAGTAGGGAATAACTTGTTTTCCCTTTCCCCTACCAATTAGAGACAATGATCTCAATAACTTTGATGATTTGCTACTTAATGATGAGTGATCTCCTTCATGATTATCATAAGTGTAATCCATAGACAATGATCTCCTTATTTGTGATGACAAATTTGTTGATCTCTTCTCTTTAGACATTACCATTGATACACCATGTCTAAGCATATCACGTGGTTGTACTTTTGATGACAAAGTAGAAGTAGAATTATTTTCATCATTTAATTTCATTTCCGATAGTAGATCCAATAAATACATGGCATGTATCTCTTTCTCTGTTATTGGAGCACGACAAACGGGGCAACTAGAGTGTGCCACGAACCACTTATCGATGCACACCACATGGAAAGTGTGTCGACAAATAGGCAACAAGCGGACCAAATCTTGATCTTCCAATTCACCTAAGCAAACAACACACTCATTTTGATCTACATGAAATAATTTCCCCTTTTTATGAATTAAATCATAAGATATGATAGGTATTTTTTGTAAGATTTTGTTGTCTACTCCAATAGGTAAGTGAGTTTCTTGGATTGTTGGGCTTATAAGAGTAGTGTTTATAGTTTGTGTATTTCTACTTCCAAGGCAATATTTGGTTATCAAGTGGTATATTAGTAATGCTATTGCTGAGGAAATTATGCCTATCAAAGAGATAACTAAAGGGGCATACAAATATGTTGAAGTTGAAATTGAAGATTCTCTTAGATTTTCCATGATGATATTTCAAGAAAGATTATAATTTGTTATTTGTAATCTTATAACATGTCTTTTGTAAGGAGAGGGAGACAAAGTCGTAAGTAAGACTAAAAGTGGAACTAGTTTGTAGTATGTTAGTTGAAGATAAACCTAAATTGAAGGCGATTGGTATGGACAATAACATTTTTCGATATCCTAGAAAAATGAATTTCTAATGAAAATAAAGAATACAGATTTCGTAAGTGGCGTTTCAGTCCTCCTCATCTCCCATAATCTTACCTCCACTAGTTACACTTTCTCCGTCTCAATTTACTTGTTACGTATTTTCTAATTTGATTTTTCTTTTTACTTGTTACTTTTGACAAATTAAGGAAGGACAATTTTCGTCTTCCTATTATATCCTCAATTTATTAACATTGAGTTAATATCTTTGAAAAAATGTAGTGAGTAAATATGTTTAATACTCTATCAATTACTAGGGGTAAAATGGTAAATTCATTATACCAATCATTATTTTATAATAGGTGTTCCAAGTCAAATTTTGACAAGTAAAAAAGGACGGAAGAGAAATAGTATGTTAGTTGAAGATAAACCTAAATATTCTCCGATATCTTAGAAAAAATTTCTAATGAAAATATATAAGAAATACAATTTTATAAGTGACATTTCAGTCCTCCTCATTTCATCTCATCCCATCTCTTCCCTCCGTAACTCTTCCTCCACCACCTCTCCACTAAGTTTTGCTTACTTATCGAATAACAAAAATAAGCAAAAAAATTATTTATTTTCTATAAAAATATTTTTCGTGAAAACATTTTTCTACCTACCAAACACACCTAGCGTTGTTTATGAATTTTGTCTCAAACAAGGTTTAGCATCTTCTCGAACAAGAAAACCCAAAAAAAGGAAACCTAAACTATATATGTTGAATGGGTTCAACTTAATTAACTATAATGGTTTATATAAAAAAGAAAAAATTAGGAAATCATATGGTATTAGTCTATTACACTATTAATTAATTAGTAATATTTTTTGAGTACTTAGAACAATATCCAATAGTAGTACTAATATTTTGTGTGGTTGCATTTTATGATTAATCTTTATATTATATGCAGAGTAGAGAAACATAATTGAGATATGAATATTTTCTATTAGTGGATATGAAATATCAATTTGTTCGTCACCTCAATCATTCCTCACGAAAAGTGGTATAAAAAAATAAAAATAAGAAAAGGAAGAAAAAAATCCTAGCCACAATTTTAGGTAATATTTAGGTTGGGATAGTTGTAAGTGAAGCATGAGAGCAATCAAGAAGAAAAGCCTTTCAGGAGCACTGCTCTGTCAACGATACAAATGTGTTGATTACCAGCCAGCCACTATTGTTTTACTCGAAGTCGATAAATATAACAAAATCTAGCAAGACATTAAGAAAAACTACACACTGGACAAGACTCGATCGGAGTCTATTACTGATGCTGCTTCAGTGAAATATATAGATGTTGTCAAAACTCAACAGTGGAAACATCTAAATAAGTAGAGCATCCCTCCTGAGATCTGCTAACCAACATTCTACTCGGCTTACAGCAAGCCAGCTATCTTCAGAGCATTTTCAAAGTCTTCTTCACTATTCCATGAGGGAATCTGCATAACCAACATGAAACAATTAACTTGAGTCTAATGTTATGTCCCATGGATAAATACCAAATTGAATTAGAAATTGCCTAGATTCTTTTTCCTGTGAATAGCAGCATTCGACCATAATCCTAAATGCTTTGTTCATCTTATCTTTATCTTGAATCACATCTGCATTTCACTCGGAATTGTATTATAAGTTTTTAGTTTTTACTGCACCCCCACTCCCCTCCTCACACACACAATGACGAAATTCTAAAGAGGTAAGTTTGTTCCATCTTAACTGGGGGTAATATACTTTAAACTAATTTCAGGCCACAAATTACCAACCCTGTGTATAGTTAATCATGATACTATATCTCCAGCCTTATTTAGAAGACCATGAACATAAGCAGTCAGATGCTAAGCACCTGTATGCACGTATGACCTAATCCTACAAATTTTTTGGATAGGATCCTAAGCGTCAAAAATAAAGAAAAGCCCAAAATGCAGTAACGTAAACAATAGATACATGCCTCAGCCACTTGATGGTTGAAATGGTTCTCAATCTTTGACATTAGCATGTTGTCTCGGTCACTGCACAGCAAGTTGAATATCGCACCTGCTCAACACAAGAGGGAAGTGTTGCATAAAGTTCATAACATTTATATGTGGCTCATTTTCAGCCATTAATCTATCAAGGAAGCATGCATAAGAAAGTGACAACAAATTACCTTTGCGTCCAAAACGTCCTGCTCTACCAATCCGATGCAGGTATACCTCATGATCTGGCTCTGTTGGACTCTCATGTCTCACAGGGAGGTCATAATTAACCACCAAATTAACCTGCAAACAGATTATAATAGCTTTTAAGATTTTCTAAATGTTAACCACCAAGACAGAAATCAAGAAAGAAAGAGATTAAATATTATTGCTACACAACAAGCTTCACATCCAGAAGAAGAAACAAACTTGTATAGCATATATAAGGTTGGCAACTGGAAAGCCTCAAATCTAAAGTTACCTGTGATTGGTCAAATCCACGAGCAAGAAGATCAGTTGATATAAGAATTTGTGTCAATCCATCTTTGAACTCCTTGATTATTTTGTCTCTGTCTTCTTGCCTAAGAGCACCTTGAATTGTTGTCACTTCATAGCCATAGTCAACCAATGACTTATGCAACATACTTGCACTGTTTCTGGTACGAACGAATATAATTGTTTGCCCCACCTTCTGTCCTAGTTCAAGTATTCTGTCTTTAATCACCATGATTTTTGAAAGTTCATCTGGACACTGCACTTTATACTGCTTCACTGAATCCAGTGAAAGTTCTTCTTTCTTCACAAACATTTGGTTGTAATCTTGCACGAAAAGATCTTGAACAATTTTTGTCACAAATGCTTTGACATTTTCCCCAAACGTTGCAGAAAACAGAAGCACCTGCAAATTAAGATGATGAAAAAGAAAAGTTCAACATCAATTTTTTTCCAAATAATCGTCCAATGGGGGAAGCTTATCAGGAATAATGTATTATAAACAACTTACAGACCCATTTGCAGCCCTCACCACATCCCTTTTTTGCAGAAAATAAACTCAGGTATTAGCCAGCTCTATGAAATGCACCTTAATTTAAGCCTCAGACTATACTCGGTACTCACTAAATGAAAAAAGTGAAGATGCTTGATATTCTACTCACACTCCCTATCCCATATGCGTACATATAGAGGAAACGTGAGGCAGCCCCTATTCCTTTTTACTAGTGAGATAAAGACTAGCAACGATTTTGCTTCTCTTTATTGTTTTGCAGCTGTGAGTGCTATGTGCATTGTCAGTTGTACTTCAAAGCAAATTTAGTTGGTTAGTTTTGGAACACTGAATTTGGTAAATGCTCCATGAAGGACATACCTACTGAATGAGGAAATGTTCTATTCATGTTAGCACTTGCACTTCTATTTTGCGTCCTATACTTTTCTAGGAGTTGTTCTTCCTTACAGAGAGATATACGTTTTATACATCAGTAGAAAATACAAAGAAATTTTACTACTTTCTACATTTATTTTATATAGTATTGGCCTGAGATGAGTTTAAATGGAGTGACAGGACTGTGAGAAAGAAGAGACAAATAACCATCTCTTTCTTCTTCTGTCTAACAGTGATCAAATGGACTATGCTCGAGTATACAACAGAACATAGTATAGAAGAAGCAGAACAGTTGGTAAATTCTTTGTAAGTACCTTAGGAGTTCTTAACAATTTTTTGAAGGTCTCCATCATTAGAGAATGCAACTTTACCAGTTTCAAGAAAAATGGAGTGACATGATCAGTCTTGATTCACCCTCAACTTAAGTTGCGACTGAGGCACAGTTACTACTGTTGTAAAAAATAATTTGATGCACCAAAGGTATGACCGAACAACCATTGAAGCTGGAATGGACAATGGGAGGCCTGGGTTTAAACCCTAGTAGAGGCAAAAAACAATAGGTAGTCTCTTCCTATATCTGTCTAGGCCTTCCGTAAAAAGATTTACTTAGGAGGTAAATTATTATAAGTGCAGGTAAGTTGTCCCGGAACCACCATCATAAGAAAACAAGTATACAATTTGATTTGTAATTCTGACATGCTAAATTTAGGTATGCTGCAAAAGTTTCTCTTTTCACTTTTGTATCAGGAAAAATGTAATGTGCCACTCTAAGGCTCAACCATTTGAGAGACTCAACTTTGCATGTGGCCTATGAAGTTTTTCAGACTCTTATTACAAACTAAGCAATTCGCAGCAGCAAAAACCTCAAAGATAATTCCATCATCAGGTGAACTGAAAATTTAGAAAGCACAAAGGCCAAACTTTAACCAACCTGGCAGTTAACGCTGGCTTTAACGATTGCCTTCATTATTCTTATGGAATCATCCTGAAAACCACTCTGTTCATGCACACAAAAAAACCATTTCAGATACTGAAAATTGATAAAAGGACAAAGCACAAACTCTTAACATTTGGAGCAAAATCCCTAAATATGAGACTGGAAACTAGAAAACTAGCTCATTATGCTCAACACTGCCATTCATCTTAGAAAGCAAAGGTTAAATCCATTTTTTACACCAACAAACACAAAACAAGAAGTGATTTAAATAATTCAAAAATTACATGTATAACAATAAACATCAACAAAAGGGGGAAAAATCCAAAGGAACACTAGCAAGTGCGGATAGAGAACCAATTACCTCTGCCAACATGTGGTCCGCTTCATCAAACACAAGAATTTTCATGCAACTCATGCCCAGTTTCCTTGCCGTCACCCACTTGTTTATAGTCCCAGGTGTGCCAATCACTACTTGTGCCGTAACAGGCGGCCGTTTTGAAATTGGAATATAGTTGGCAGAATCTGCTGGGATACCTAACTCTGATGTTATGCCAGTGAACTTCCCCATCTTCAATAGCACTTCCATATTCTGCAACATTATCAACCATTTAAAACTAAACCTTCTAAAGTATTTTTTGTTTGTTGAATAATGAAGAAACGGAATAATGAAGAAACGTCTTAAATTCTTCTTTGAAATGTAAAAACACTAAAAAGTATCATTCTTTCCTCAACTTCCTAATTGATTCTACAATTCCCCATTAAAAAAACAGCTTAAACCACCACTCCAGATGGCAAACAATCAAATCAAATATGAATACTTCGCATCATGTCTGGCCATCTCAAAAACTATATGCATGAACACATAAAACATAACCCATACAGGCAACATTATATACAAGCAATGTAGGTAAAGTTTCTATAATATAGATATGTCGTGTAGCATATACCTTTCTGGAAATAGATATCTAGTGAAGCATATATAAAACTAAAAAGCATGCATAATCTGACACGCATAATGTTGCGCAAAACTTTCTATTCAGCTAAGCATTAAAGTTGTGAAGTAATTGATCCTGCAAGAAATTAATTCTCCAATGCCAACATTATTGTTGCACCCAAAGATAGGCCTAGGTCAATGATGTTGATCAAAGATCTAGGGAGACTACCTCGGCTAATTTAACCTCTCACCACAGATAGGAAGAGTCACCTAGTGTTTTGAACTTAAGACGTCATGGCTCTCAACCACTTGATTGCAACTTGGCCACACCCCTGGGTGCCAACAAGGAAAAGTTGATTTCTTTCCATCTACCTAAGCCTTAGTAAGTTAAAGGAAATTCTTTACCAGTAACAAGATCCAGGTGCAGGCGAAAACAAAAATGAACAACAAAAAGAAGAAGAAAAAGGGTATTCGCATCTTATATCATACCTGAATAGCCAATTCTCTGGTTGGACAGATACAGAGAGCTTGAGGGGCAGCAAGCTTTGGATCAATCCGACTCAACATCCCAAGCACAAAGCAAGTAGTTTTACCAGAACCATTATGAGCCTGAGCAATAAGATTCTTGTACGGAGGCGTAAGAATCATAGGCAAACTAATTTCCTGAATCTTGCTAGGACGCTCAAACTGCATTTGTACATATAATCCCTTCAATAGCTCAGGAGATAAGTTCAAATCCTCAAATCTCTTTGCTGATTTGTACATAGTATCGCCAGATGTAACCTATATATTTCATTGATAAAACCCTAATTTAGCTAAAAAAATACAACAAAATCAGCTTATTCAACTCCAAAGAGTGAATCAAATCCAAAAATAAAAACAATAAAGAGTGAGGAAAAACGTACCGCTTGTATGCTGGAATCTTCCGGCTCAGAGAGAGTGGAGTTGTCTCTTTTGGACTCATCGACTTGTAGAGATCCGATATTTATCTCGGCAGTAGCGCCTTCTTCATTAGAAGCGGAAGACTGCTCAGCTTGATCGATCTCGTCGGCTTGGTCTGCCGACTGCTCAGCTTGATCGATCTCGTCAGCTTGGTCTGCCCAACTTTTGGATTCCGGTGGGTTTGCTGTCGTAGAAGCGGCGGTGCTACTGGTGGCAGTGGAGGTACTGGAAGTGTCGGCCATTGGAATTGTGGCAGCAAAAGTAAAATGTCAATAGAGGAGATGTAAATATATATATGGCAGCGTTGCTTGAGCCTGACGCTAATTTTAATCCTGGTAAGAATTTATTTTGAAAAATTATTCACCAGAGAGTTTTTTATTCCACAAATTTAGGGACTCTTAATATTGTTATTTTAAAATCCATTTTTATATTTAAATATAAATATAATATTCGTCTCAATAAATATAGTTCTATACAAAAAATGATATATATTGATAATAAGTTAATAATTATAGAAATGATACAATGTCCTCAATATTTTTTTAAACTATCTCTGTAATTTTGAATTATAATTTTTTTGATTATAACTAGGAAATATTATCAATACAACAAGAACCATTTACGGAATTAAACAGTATCCAGTATCACCACCTCCTTCTAGGAAGGTTGCAACTTGTAACCAGTGGCGGAGCTACAGTGCCTTGAGGGTGTCCAATTGAACACCTTTCACCGGAAAATAATACCGTATATATAAGTAAAATACTATTTGCAATGATTAATTCTAATACATCCCCCCCCCCCAAACACATCAAGATGTTGTGCCCCAGCGGTGTGAGGCTCTCCTGCTCACACTGCAACTATGTCATGGTTAGCAATCAAATCTGGATTCTCCGACAAAGCATCTAAGATCGGATAATTGTGTAGATGAGAGAGTGGGACGGGCCTTGCTCTTAAGGGTCGAAAAAAGACCTGACTGCTTTTTTTCTGGGAAAGACCAGCTCTACCAGTGTGAGTTTGAATTTCCACAACTGCGTTTTATAATCATTGAAACACTCCTATTTTATTATTACTCTAAGTTATTAACTTGTTTCTTTAATTGTCTAAGATAATTAAATTACACTCTTAATTAGAAATATAGATTTAGTAGCTTATTAAATTTCCAATGAATTTGACTTTTCATTAAATTTTGAAATAAAACTTAAATGTAATTATTTAATTTAAAGTTAATAAACAAATTCTAAATCACTATAAAGCTGCTAAAAGTGAACAAAAGAACACCTAGTTTGATTCTGCTTCCATTATTCATGCCTCATTATTGTTGTTATTACCATAGACTAGTGAAAGCTTGAAACGTAAAAATGACACCATTCATAAATTTTTAGCTTCGCCGCTGCTTGTAACTCTATCCTTTCTTATATTTTGGATAATGGTATCTTTGTGAATATCACTGTTGAAACATGATGGCTAAAGATAAAAGGGAAAAGGGTCTGATATACCCCTCAACTTTGCTATTTGAAGCTGATATGCCCCTCGTTATGAAAGTGGCTCATATATACCCTTACCGTTATACAAACGGCTCACATATACCCTTACCGTTACAAAATGAGCTCACATATACCCTTCATTTAACGGAAGTGAAAAAATTAATTTTAAACTTATATTTTTGACTTATAATTTTTTTTAAAAATCATTTAGGGGTATATAAGATTCTTCGAGCAAAGTTCAAGGTATCTTTCAATATTTTTCATACATAAATTATTTTTTGACTTCTTTGATTTTCATTATTTTAGTTTCTGATTCTTATTTTTTTTTTTCATTCCTTAGTGTAAAGAAAAAAATCTAAAACTATTTTTTTGTGGCTATATTATAATTTAAAATAAATTTTTTTTGTCTATATTGTAATTTAATTTTTGTATTTGAAGAAAAAAAATTGATCATCTATAATAAGTTTTACAAGAATATTAGTAAAACATAAATAAATTTGACCATCAAAATAATAAATCTAAATTAGTCATTGAAACAAAAAAAAAAAGTCAAAAAAAATAATGTTTGAGGAAGATTAAATATACCCGTATGGGATTATTTTTTTTTTTTTTAAATAATAAAAAATGAAACCAAAATTATTATTTTTTCATTTCCGTTAGAGGGAAAGGATATATGTGAGCCATTTGTATATAAGTAGGGGTATATATGAGCCACTTTCATAACGAGAGATATATCAGCTCTAAATGACAAAGTTGAGGGGTATATCAGACCCTTTTCCCAAGATAAAATAGTACCCCTCTTGCTTCTCAATCTCTTCTTTCAAATTATTGCATTAATATGTAGAATAAGTTGTGATTTCTTGCTTTATGATATATTAGCATTTGGCAGTGGTGTATCTTCATTTACTCACAATTTTTTTTAAAAAACTACTGTTAAAACTTTCAATAGTGTTATTATTTTATTTTATTATGAGAAGCATGAGTATTTTATCCAATGATATCATTATAATCTTTACTAATTCTCATCCTCTTTTTGTGCATGTGATCCCATATTAGTCCTCAATGGACTCTTCATCTCTTTGGTATTTGAGTTGGCCATGGAATCCCAACAAACTTCTTGTATTCGAGTCAGCCTCATCACTCATTCAAAAGAAAAGGAAAGCTAATATACAGGGATGGAAGAAAGTAAACAATCGAGCAGATATATAGGCTGTATATGTTAGTATACATCTGATATACAGAAAAATCAATCGATATACACTGCTATACAATATCTATATACAGTTGATACAGGGACGAAAATGGATTGTAGCAACAACTTGGGTTAAATTCCAGTGCAGGCGAGCAGTAACTAAATTTGGGCCTGAGAAATGATATTTGGGCGAGGCCCAATAGCTTGTTTTTCCTTTAATTAAATTTTGTCATGTATTTTGTTTGTTTTAATTGATTTTAACTTTGGTTTAACTTAATTAAATCTCTTAAAACAAACCATTTGGTTAAGATGATTTATTTGAGTGATTTTATTTAATTATCTTTCTTTACTTAGTAATTTTGACAAAGTTTGCTTTCCTTCTAAAATTATTTAATTTCAAATGTTCCTAAGTTAATTTTCTTTCAAGTTATTTTAAATGTCTTTATTTACTTCTTAAGTGTTTTTGCTCAAAAGTTAGTCAAGTAAGTCTTTTTTCAAGTTATCGGATAACGTTAGTGGACACTTCAAATGCCTTAAAAACCTTTAAATTTTTTAGATTTAATTTTGTTAAAGTTTATAAGATTAAAGTTTTCTTAATTTCTTTTAAAAAATCAAGTGGTGACTCTTTTTAAAAATTGATTTTCTTTTAAAAGTTGAATTGATTTTTAAAATCGATTATTTCTTAACATATAACATCTGCATATTTAAATATAAACTAAGAACATAATTTGCAAGATATGGATAAAATAAGTAGATATCTACTTTATCAAAGGCCAAAATATTTGAAATTGCATATGTGAACATGCTTAATAAATATTGAAAACAAATTCATAGCAGTAAAAACTCAAAAAAAATATACCCTGCGTATGAAATCATTCAAGAAAATCAGAGCCCATACAATTGATCAACGAAATTTTAATCATATATATTGATCTATTGTCTATGTCAATTATTTGAATCAACATTAATCTTTCGTAATAATTATATTCACCAACATTAAGAAAATTATAATTAAGATTTTAATTGCAAATGAAATTCAGAATTTACCATAAGAAGAACTAAATCAATGTTAACAGTAAAGATGCGAGGCTTTTTAATTTTATATTGCTCTATGACGAGAGAGAAAAAAATATTGCTATATGACTAACTATCAACCTATTTAAGCTCAATATTTCTTTATTTTCTCTTAATTTATTTAATTGACAATTAAATAATTGTTTTTATGAATAAAAGTAAGGTTCTTGACACTTAATTAAATATCATAAATAAAACCTTAAGACCAATCTTACACTCCTATCAAACAATTTGTTCATATTTTATAAGTTTTAAAATTAAAGAAATATATTAGCAAATACTTATTCGAAAATGACTGAGTAATGATTTTTTTACTCCCTCGGTCAATAATAGTTGTCTACTATACGAAAAATAGTTGTCCAACAATACTTATTCAATTTAATAAATCAAGACATAATTTACTTTTTGTATCTATTTTACCCTTGCTATTAAATACTATTTATCATTTAACTCATTTTTTAAAGCGTTAAATTTAATAAAGTTAAAAAATAAAATAATAATATTATCTTTATTATTAATTATTTTTAAAAGGTACCAAGTTAATACCGGACAAAGTCGGAGAGACACAGAGAGGAGTATTAGGAAAATGTTGATAATTAGTGTGATTTTTTCAGGAAATTCAATTGAAATAACATTTCAGAAAAAAAAAAAGTTCTTCTTTTCTTTTTTCGAAAATTGGCTCTGGGCTGTACTAATTTGATGAATTTGTGAACTTCAATACTGTTTTAGCTAAAATTTATTTGTATTTTATTGTGTTCATGCTGCCTGCCAATTGCATGAAGTTGTTGATGATGGTGATGGCGGCTACCGCCGCTATTGCTATTGTTGCTGTGGAAGAAGACGGCAGAATTGGGGCAAGTTTTCCGGCGGGAGTGCTGCGTTTAGAAAGAGTGTTTCCGGTGAATCACAGTGTTGAGTTAGAGGAACTCATAGCTAGAGACCGAGCTAGGCATGCTCGAATGTTGCAGAATTTCGCTGGTGGAATCGGCAATTTTCCAGTTATCGGTTCCTCCGATCCCTTCCTAGTCGGGTATGTTAGTTACTATGACGGGTTAGAAAGATTAACTATTCTCTCCGTTCACTTTTATTTGTCAAATTTAACTAATTTTCAAAGCTAAATTGATACGAAAAATATATAAGCTGCAATTCTTCACGTATTAATATGATGAAAAAAATGCATTTTAATTTTTGGTCAAAGTAGATACTGTTTGACTGTTACGAAGCTAAATGTGATAAGTAAACGTGAATACAGAGATGAGCTCCTTTTTTAAATCTTCATTGTCAATTATTTGGATAGTAATTTCCACGAATTTCAGGAATGTTTGATTCTTTTTGATGTTATGGCCTGTGATACTCTGGAGAGAGTTTTTATTTATTTGATGCACACGAGAATCGGTTGAAATGGAAAGAAAATTTGTACTTATTCGTATCTGGTTTGAGAAAAAATTGATCAAAAAAAGTCTATGGTGCTTGGGATTATTATATTGACATTCTACCATTTGTGCACACATCCATTTTGCATTTGTTGTTCTATAAGGTCTTCTTTTGAAATGGCTTGGAGCGAGAGATTCCTGGTGTTGAAACGTACAAAATTGTACTTCATTTATGATGATGTGCTTGTTATTTTGTTATTGGTGGTTCGGTCGTTCCTGATATTGAAAGGTATAGAAAAGCATTCATGATGATGTGCTATCTGTTTCATTGTTGGTAGTACTTCCATGTCATTTCTACATGTGGATTTTGGTTTTAGATTCTGGTCTCTTTGCTTTAATTTTTATTGTTTATTAGTTCTGGTGTAGAACTTTTAGTTAAAATTGATGTGCTTTGTTTTATGGGAATTTCTAATATATGATCAAATATGGCATTTCTTTGTGTTGTTATTGGAGTTGATGATTTAGTGATTGCTGTTAAGCACTTTGTATATACTGTAAATGTGCAACTCTTTCTCCCAACCAATGTTATTGACCATCATCTTTTTTGGTTTTCTATTTTTGCTGTAATTTTAGCTTTTATTATACTAAAGTCAAACTGGGATCTCCACCAAGAGAATACAATGTGCAGATTGATACGGGAAGTGATATCTTGTGGGTTACATGTGGTTCCTGCAACAATTGTCCTCAAACAAGTGGACTTGGGGTAGACCTTATTTCCTTCACACTGTCGTTACTTCACTTTCTTTATAAATTATGATAAAGCAAAAAAATTCTTTTAGAATTTCGTAACACTATATGTTATTGCAGGTTGAGCTCAACTTCTATGACACTGCGAGCTCATCAACTGCATCTCTTATCTCTTGTTCAGACCGAAGGTGTGCTTCGGATGAGTGCTCTAGAGAAACAAATCAGTGTGCTTACACCTTCCATTATGGAGATAACAGTGGCACAACCGGTTATTATGTGTCGGATTTGATATATTTTGACACGGTCCTGGGAACCTCACTGACTGCCAACTCTTCATCACCAATTGTTTTTGGGTGAGTGTGATTACTTGGATGGCTATATTGATATACTCTTATGTGTATGTGGAACTGATATCGATCATTAAAGCCTATTAAAAAGAGATGTCAACCAAAAGAACCTCCTAATTACTTGATTAATGTGGCTAACCTTTCTTAAAGAAAAGACCCACTATATGAGGCTAGTCAGTGAAATCAAAATATGGATAAGTTAAAAACTAATACTATTGGGGTCTAATAGGATTAGATCATCATTTTGTTCCATGTAAAATTGAATTTTGGCATACTTCTTCAACAAGGAACTCGGTTTTTGCATGAATCTGTTTTTTTTAAATCTATGTGATACAAAATGACTTTATCATGAGCATTTGCTTAATGTTTAAAATAAGCTTCATGTAAGGTATAAATCAGGTCTTGGAACGCTGATTACAAATATGTCCTCCATTCACCCTCCTTCCTTGTTTATGTGGCGAAGTTTCTTTTTAATCCTTTCCAAAAATAATGGCAACTTCCTAAATTTTGGAACCATTTAACTTAAACTTTGCATTTTACCCTTAATGAGTAATGACAAACATTTATACAAATGTGGCCTGCTTAAGATCACAAGTTCCATAAGTCTTTCTTTAATTCTTGGGAGTTGAATCCCGGAAGGAGGTATAAGGAAAAGGATTGACAGAGAAATTTCAATATGCTAGGTATTTTGTTATCTTCAATTTCACCTTAGCTTTTGTTTTGATTACATAAATCATTGTATCTATTTTCCGTTGATTTTGGTCAAGGTATCCAAAATCATTTGACCAGATCTGATACGGATTCCACACTCACCCATGTCGTGTCGACAGGGGAGCGGCACCGAAAATGAAGAGTCCGAGCAACTTAAATTTAGTAGTCTTGCTAACATAGGACTAACAAGATCTGTATTATAGAGAAGTAAAAGTTTATCAATATAATTGAACTTTTACTAATCAAGGTTTTGTTTTAGTAGCAAACCATACTTCACCTAGAAGCTATCTGAATCATTTGTAATTAGGCAACATGATTCTCTCTACTTGATGGGTAATGCAATGCTTCAATGGTGATCACATGTGCATAAATACTAAATTCATTTCTTTTTGTAGGGAAACTGAGTAAATAGAGTTGAGTTGTCTCATGCATGGTCTAACATTTCTGCTTGAAGATGTCATTTGACACAATGTTTTAGACGTTTTTGTATGTATTTGATTGTTCTCTCATAAGTCTATGTCTATAGGCCCCATTGCTAAATGTTCTCTTTGTTTTATGGTGGTAAGTTTTAGCCAGTGCATGCATTTTCTTCTTAAACTTTGATTTGAAATCAAAACAGGTGCAGTACCTCTCAGTCTGGGGGTCTGACCAAGATGGATAGAGCAATTGATGGAATTTTTGGGCTTGGTCAACAAGGTCTTTCAGTAATATCTCAACTCTCTTCAAATGGAATATCTCCAAAAGTGTTTTCACATTGTTTGAAAGGAGATGGCAATGGTGGAGGTATACTAGTTCTTGGTGAGATTTTGAATCCGAGCATCGTTTATAGTCCCCTTGTTCCGTCAAAGTACGTATTATTGTTTTAATTTCTATATGATAACTAAACTGTTTTGTTCTAGATTAGAATGTTAAGAAATTAAAAGTGTGCGCGAAAGCTGGTCTGGACTCCACGGTTATCAAAAAGATTAAAATTAAAATTAAAAGTTATGTATGAAGCATGCCTTAGGTTATATGATAATCATTGTGATAGCTTGTGATACTGGTAGAGCATGAAAATATGTAAAAAATGATCCTATGTGCTATTTGGTTCCGGTCGTTATACCTTCTCCATCTTGTATATCTGTTAAAGTAGATGATAAGTCCTTCTTGCTTAGAATTGTTTGTAAGTAATTTGTGCATCAAGTTGATATCCTGCAGCAGATGCAAATATTTAGCGCCCTACTGTCCCTCCCTCAGCACCAGGGGTGAAGCTAGTAAGAAGGAGGGGAACCCCCTTCATGAAAAGAATTATACTGTGCAAATAAAAAAAAATTGTTGCATCCCCTTGACTTTAGGAAAAATTATAGTTCAGTGGTAAAGGGGGTCCAAAGTTGGTGTTCTGAATCCCCCTATATAAGTTCTAGGCTCTGCCACTCAACATTCCCACCTTCTCAGAAAAAGAAAGAGAGAAGAAGTGATTAAGCAGCATTACCTTCTCGATATCAATCCACCGTCCAAGAGCTTGGTAGAGATTAAGCAACATTAGGCTCTTGATATAAGACAACAGTCCAAGGGCTTGGTATTCTATTTGGTGTTTCAAGATGTGTTATGTTTCTCAAAGTAGTCTACATGTAAATATGGTGGCAACATCAATACGTGAAAATCTTTCAATATATCCATCAATTTAGTTTTGAATGCCAGATGGATTGCTCTTCACATATAGGTAACTATATGTAACTTACCCAAACATATAGGTTACTTTCATGTACTCAACACTTATTCCACTTTTGATAGTTTTTGATGTTCTCCGACATGCTTGTGCTTCCAATCAGTTATTTGCACTGTTAATAGTGTGTACTCAGAAAGAGGATCGTTGAGGTGTCATCTATTTGTTTCTTTTCTCCAATCGTGCAGGGTTCACTACACTGTATATCTGCAGAGCATTGCTGTTAATGGGCAAATTTTACCTGTTGATCCAGGAGTTTTTGTGTCCTCTAATGATCGAGGAACTATTGTTGATTCTGGTACTACTTTAGTTTATCTTGCGTCAGAAGCTTATGAACCCTTTATCAGTGCTGTAAGTGTTTTTTTTCCCGATTTGCTCCAACATTCTTAAATTAATTTCCACAATTATATTTCTTTGTTGAGTGAACCTGTTATATTTGCCCATTAACTTATAAGTTATACCTATGGACCATAGGCTACGATTATAATCCAGAATTAGTCTTGATCTAAAGATGAATGCTTAAGGTCAGTGGTATATATCTGTCCCCTATATAATCACCATCTTTTCCGGTGGGGATTCTAGTCAGTATTAATCAAATATAATCAACGGACTCCGTATAATCAAAGGCTATCCAATTCAGGTTTTAGACTTGAATTCTCCTTCTTCCTGGTAAACTTAAATTACCTTGGCAATTTAATTGGTGATCAAGTAATCAAAATCATCAAAAGTACAATTACGTAAACAATTCTTGCCAGAAGAAGTCAATTTAAATAATAATCAAGAAAATATAATGATTAAACCTCCAAAAAAGAATCTATCTAAATCCTAATAGAAGGTATTTAGTTCATAAAGACATTTGGTTTCCCTTGTCATCAAAAAAAAAAAAGACATGCTAGAGCAGCACAAAATATTCAAAAAACATTATGATTAAGTTACAATGGATATAGAAAATCTCTATATAGGATCCTTGATCTTTGGTGAAGTTTGAATCCTTCTTGCTTCTTGGAGTTACTTTGAGAAACAGCAAAGTCGAATCACTAAAATGTGCAGATCAGATGGGCATCACTAATTAACAAGTTCTCTCTACTTTTGTTTTAACTTATTCATCTGCAGATAACTGCAATTGTCTCACCTTCAGCCAAGCCAATCATATCAGGGAAAAGGCCGTGCTATCTAGTTTCTTCAAGGTTGTTTTTTTGTTTTCAATGAATGTTTAATCGTAGTTATAAGAACTTAAATGGTCTATACACACCTCTTTGGTGACTTGAGCATGTCCCCCTATTCCTCAAACAGCATCGAGGATATTTTTCCTCCAGTGTCTCTAAACTTTGCTGGTGATGCATCCATGGATTTAAGACCAGCAGACTACCTTGCTCATATGGGCTTTTTGGTGAGTGTTAGAACCTGCATATTTTGTATTTAAACATCTTCTACTAAAAGGTCATATAGCCAAGTTACTTTTATCTTCTAATTTTTATGAACTTCAAAGATAAGTGACTCTATTTTATGTGTTTAACAGGAAGGTGCTGCTATGTGGTGTGTTATATTTGAAGTAAATGATCTAGGATTAACAATCTTAGGAGGTTGGTTTCTGGATAAATGGTTACTTCGTGCTTCATCTACATATTAATTTCATTAGTTGGTGCATAACATTGTGGGTGATAATCTTTATGCATGTGTGCTTGAGTATTGTGGGTGCTTAACAAATTTTCGTTGAAGTTTGGGAGTTTCAGTCCCTTGCATGTTGATGTTCATTTGAAAGAGTCAAAGAATTCTCCTCTATGCTGTCAACTACTTTCTCAAGTCATGGATGAAAAATATGCTTCCTTCTTAGCCCAGATGCATTTCCTGCTATTACTAGACTTTCTTGGTTCTTTGCTCTTATAAAATCCTTCGAAGCTTTAGGCTATCATAGTGAGGTTTCAGTGAGGTTAAACAATTGTAAATAAGCCGAAAGGTAGCATGTATAGACATCTATCACAGGCAGTTGTTCTCTGATGTTCAAAGAGAGCAGAAAGTGGAATTCATGGAAAGCTGATTAGTGGAAAGAAAGATTATATTGTGAATGTGGTTGCACTTCCATTTCTAAAGGTTCTGTCTGTATTATAGAAAACACCTTGTGCTATGATCTTTCTGTTTCTGTGATAATGTTGGTTCAGAAGTACTTGTATAGGCTAGGGAGATTGTCGTCCGCTAGAGCAGTTGTAGAAACAGATGCAGAGTTCTTGGTGTAACGTAGTTCATGGACATAATGTAGCAGCCTTTTGTATATCTTGGCTCTGTGTTTGTCTTTCTTATAGCTGTAAATAGTGAAACTGAATTATTTGTTTGGGCTTGTATCTTGTTCATTCCTTTCATGTAGCAAGTAACAGTGAACTCAAATTGAAGGGATGAGGTCTAAAGTGTTTGTATAGTTTCCAATAGTCCACTGTTGAAAACTCAAATCAAAAGTGGCAATTTTGACAATCGGCATGTGGCCATAGACCAAAGCTAAAACTAGTATTTGTTGTGAGAAGTGATGAATATAATGCAATATGGATCAACTTTATGTGTGCTTGACTATCTTCTCCTAATACCCTATGAGATGCTCCATTCTTTGAAACAACTATGTAATACTATATCCCTCACGCGAGAAGAGGAGGTTGGTGGGGGAG
>NW_006239661.1:6630-15498 GCF_000226075.1 Solanum tuberosum | reverse complement strand
GTTGGTGGGGGAGGGGGGAGGGATTGGGTGTCCTTGATATATGATCTCATGCTAGGTAAAAGTGAGACGATCAAGTGGTTATAGGAGTCATATGTTCTATGTGACTTGGAGTGGAAATATTGATGTCATGATGTAGTTTTGTCGTACAATATGTATCTTTGCTGGTTCCCTAGGGGGTTGTTTGGTTCACTTACTAGTTATATGGGGATTATAATGCAAGGATATATTGTTTATGCAATGATTAATACTTAAGCACTTATTATGTGGTGGTTACTACAAACTATAAATCAATTGTCCGGTGATCACTTTGACCAACCGAACACTGTATTATCTTATGAGGAATTTTATGTTGGGATTATTTGCTTCAATACCACAACTAAACTACCCCTAATTGCATTGCTTGCGTCATTACTGCCAGACTATATAGAATCTAGAGTAACGATTGAATCTACTTGACACTCACTTCTCTTTCTCTTCTTTTACAGATCTTGTTCTTAAAGATAAGATCATTGTATATGACTTGGCCCGACAAAGAATTGGATGGGCAGAATATGATTGTAAGTACCATCTTTTAAGATTCGATTCTCATTGCTTACGTCTCCATACTGCCTCCTTGCTTAGAGATCGTTGATGAATGTATACACCCTACCAATTCTCTATAAGGAGGGAGCTCTGATGTCATTCACTTATATAAAATGCTTTTGTTATAGGCTCATCACCCGTGAATGTGTCTATAACCTCGGGCAAGGATGAATTCATGAATGCTGGACAATATGTTAGCAGTTCACCAAGAAGTGTTCCCTTCAATCTGCCACTAGCTAGAACTAATGCTCTTCTTTTACTTTTCTGGGAGCTGATGATCGGTTCCTACTTGTGTAGCTTGACTTCAATGCTTCTCGTCGTTTTCCTTGATATTTGATATACTCTGCTAATTATAATATCAATAGAGCACAGTTGGAAGGATTATGAAGATTTTGTTGGAAGCAAGTCAATTCTTTTTTCAGTTCTTGCTTCTAATGGCCAAGTTGTAGAGGTAAAATGCCAGAAGATTGGGTTCTTACAGAACAATAGTTTGTGTATAACATTATAACGATGTAATAGCGATTCACTGTTGTAGTCAATTAGTCATTCGTGCTTTGTAATTTCCATTTGTCTTGTTCGTCATGTAACACACAATGCTGAGAATGTTATTGCGTTTTTTTCCCTCGCGATGAGGATTTTTAATTGTAATTTGCAGAGTGTAAGAATCTGTTTGCTATTTGATTTTTACGTTCTACGCTTGGAGAAATATTTGCCCAGTAGACACAGCAGAAAATGCCGTGACTAATTTTTCAGAGAATAATATAAACACCAACAACAACATACCTTGCGAAATTTCATAAGTGGGGTTTGGGGAGGATAGATTGTATGTAGACCATTCCCCTATCTCGTGGTGGTAAGGAGACTGTTTCCAGATGTTCCTTGGCTTGAGTACAACATATTAACAACCACAAAATAATGCGATAACCTAAACACAAGTGAAATCAAAAGAAGACAATATAGGAAAACAGCTAAACCCCTCTCGAATATAAAGGTGATAAAAAAATTAAAGGATTTATTATCAATTTAACTAAGTTGAATGATTTTCAATATTTCATTTTTATTTGTAAACTATATTTTCCAAACAAAAATAAGAAGTGTTGACTCTATGTTTGTGTTTTCAGAGATAGATGTGTCTCTGGAATCATCACAACCAACCATTTTCTTCACTGTTTTAATTATTGTGAAGTATGAATTATTGTCTTTATTTAGGTAAAGAAGACTTTGGTACAGAGGAAGAACATTTTGTGAAGGAGCAAACACAATAATGGCCGATCCTGTAATTGGTGCTACTGCTCAAGTTTTGCTTGACAAGTTGCTTTCTCCCACTATTGAGGAGGTCAAAAGTTTAAGGAACTGCAAGAAAAATCTCGAAATGCTGACAAAAAATGTATCCTTGATCCAAGCTTTCATTCATGATGCTGAAAGACGACAAGTCGAAGATCAGGCTGTGGAAAAATGGCTCAAGATGCTTGAGAGAGTTGCTGAAAATGCTGATAATGTGTTTGACGAATTCAGGTATGAATCTCTCAAAAGACAAGTGAAGATTCGAAACAATCCAATGAAAAAGGTCAGTGATTTCTTTTCTCATACAGCTTTTAAGAGCAAAATGTCTCAAAAAATCAACAACATCAATGAAGAGTTGACGGCTATCAATAAGTTAGCCAAAGACCTTGGTCTCCAATCATTGATGGTTCCTCCTCGGCAAATACTACTAATTCGAGAAACAGATTCTGTAGTGGTTGCTTTGGATGTTGTTGGTAGAGACAAAGATGTTGCTGAAATAAAGGAGAAGATATTGACCATGAGAGAGGATGTTGTTCTGTCAACCATTCCAATAGTGGGTATGGGAGGTTTAGGGAAAACAACTGTCGCAAAGAGAATTTACAATGATGAACACATCAAGCAAACCTTTGAAAAGAGAGTTTGGCTGTGTCTACCTGAAATGTCGGAGACTAAGAGCTTTCTTGAACTGATCCTCGAATCATTGACAGAGAGGAAAGTTAAGGTCCAGAGCAGAGATATAATTGTCATGAAGCTCCGAGATGAACTGGCAGGAAGGAAGTATTTGCTTGTCCTGGATGATTTCTGGCGTGTTGACTCTACATTGTGGAATGAGTTTGTGGATACCTTGAGAGGAATAAATACTTCCCGGGGAAACTTCATTCTCGTGACTACTCGTATGGAACAGGTGGCGTCCACAGTAGCAGCAGTAGGTCCTCATAAGTTGGAAAAACTAGCAGAAGATCATTGTCGGTCCATTTTCAAACAAAGAGCGTTTGTTGATGGGGAAATTCCAGAGGAATTAGCAAGCATGGGCAACAGGATTGTTAAAATGTGTCAAGGTCTACCGTTGGCTGCAAGTGTATTGGGAGGCCTCTTACGCAGTAAGGAAAAACATGAATGGCAGGCAATTCTTGATGGAAACCCCCTTGTTGCAGGTGAAGATGGTAATGGAGAAAATAGCATAAAGAAAATCCTAAAACTCAGCTATGATTATCTACCATATCCACATCTGAAAAAATGCTTTGCTTACTTTGCAATGTTTCCAAAAGACCTTGAGTTTGAAAAGGACCAACTGATCCAACTCTGGATGGCAGAAGGCTTTCTTCATCCATGTCAAGAGACCACCGTGATGGAGGACATCGGGAACAAGTTCTTTCAACTCTTGTTGCGGAATTCCTTGCTGCAAGATGTTAAGCTAGATGAGCATAACAATATAACACACTGTAAGATGCACGATCTTGTGCATGATTTGGCTGGAGATATCTTAAAATCTAAACTAATTGATCCAAAGGGCGATGGTGGAGAAAATCTTTCTCATGCACGATACTTTGGATGGGACTCACCAAGTGATCAAATAGATAAGATAAATGAGCCAGGACGTTTGTACACACTGTTCTGGAGAAGCAATCATATATCGGAAGATATGCTGTTGAGCTTTAAGTTCTTGAGAGTTTTAAATTTGTCCAGTTCAGGAATCAAGGAGCTGCCAGCCAAAATCGGCAAGCTAATATACTTGAGATATCTTGATCTCTCCAACACTAAGATCACAGCCTTGCCCAACTCCATTTGCAAGCTCTACAATTTGCAAACATTTAGAGTCAATGACTGCTATTCACTCAAGGAACTTCCATATGAGATGGGAAATATGATAAGTTTGAGACACATTTACTGCTATTCTCGATCTCAGTTGCCACTTAACATGGGACAATTGACTTGTCTTCAGACCCTGCAGTATTTCAATGTGGGGTTAGAGAAAGGGCGTCGAATAGGAGAATTAGGTTGTTTGAAGAACCTTAGAGGTGAATTGACGATCAATGAGCTGGAATTGGTCTGTAGTATTGAAGAAGCTCGAACAGCATATTTACAAGAGAAATCGATTATCTACAAGCTGGCATATGTGTGGTTCCACGATGAACCAGAAGGCTGTGAAACCATTGTTGAGCATGTGTTGGATGGTCTTCAACCGCATACTAACTTGAAAACCTTAGAAGTCAAGAACTATTTAGGTACTAGATTTCCTTCATGGTTCAGAGAAGAATCTCTACCAAATTTGGTCAAGTTGAAATTAAGTGGTTGCAAAAGATGCAAAGAAATTCCATGGCTTGGCCAACTGAAATTGCTTCGGCATCTTGAGCTATTAGGGTTACATAAGGTTGAATGCATCGGAACTACTTTTTATGGTATTGATGGTAACAACATTGGATCAAGCAGCAATGTCCAAGTGTTCCCATCATTGACTGAACTAGTATTGAAGGATATGTCTAGCCTTATTGAGTGGAAGGGAGATGAAATTGGAGTAAGAATGTTTCCTCTGCTTGAGAAGTTGAGGATTAGTAGCTGTCCATTGTTAAAAATTACTCCAAGTCAATTTGAAATCCTCCGTGAATTAAGAATTGAAAGAGTTGACAGTGAAATGCCATTGTTGAACTTGTGCAGTAAATTGACATCTCTCGTAAAGCTTAGTGTTTATGATGTGAAAGAGCTCACTTGTTTTCCAGATGAGATGCTACGCAACAAGGTTTCTCTTCAACACCTATTGGTCTCAGACTGTGGAGAGTTTCGTGAATTGCCACAAAGCTTATACAGTCTCCGTTCTCTTAAGAGCTTAAAGATTTACCGCTGCACCAATTTCAGTTCCTTTCCTGTTCCCAGTGGAGAGAATTATTTGACTTCCCTCCAAAGTTTTCAGTTATGGAACTGTGATGGATTGACCAGTTTACCAAATGGGATGCTAGAGCATTGTCGGTCTCTGGAATCTTTGATGGTCTGCTACTGTAACAACTTAGTTTCCTTCCCTATACGTGTGGGGGAAATGCCTTTACTTTTTGATGTGTATCTATCAGAATGTCCCAAATTGATTAGTGTACCCGCAGGGGACCTTTACCGTCTCACTGGGTTACGGCATTTGGAAATTGGTCCTTTCTCAGAGATGGTGGATTTTGAGGCATTCCAATTGATTTTCAATGGCATTCAGCAGCTGTTGTCCCTTCGTTTTTTGTGTGTGGTAGGACATTTGCACTGGGATTCTCTGCCCTATCAGCTTATGCAACTCTCTGACCTAACAGAGATCCAAATATATGGATTCGGAATCGAGGCTCTTCCTCATAAATTTGACAACCTTGCTTCTCTTGAAAGATTAACGTTAGTGAGGTGCAAACGGCTACAACATCTGGACTTCTCAATTGCCATGCTCAAATTACGGCATCTCCAGATACAGGATTGTCCATTGTTAGAAACTCTGTTGTATGGGCTTGGCAACCTTGTTTCTTTGCAGGAGTTAGTTTTACAGAAATGCGAGAAACTAGAGCATCTGCCATCCGGAGATGCCATGCAACGCCTCACCAAATTACGGTACCTGAAAATTGAAGGCTGCCCAAAGTTAGAAGAAAGTTGCACCAATCGGATTGGCTCAAACTCCCAGTGGTCCAACATTTCCCATATTCCAAAAATTAAAGTAGGTGAAAGCATAATTCAGGACTTAAGTAAGTCTCTGTTCCTCTTTCAGTTTCTGAGTCGATTTTTTTGTTCTTTCTTTTCCACGAGTTACTCTCCTTCTTTTTAACAAACTTTTCATTCCCCAAACTAATACATGTTATGGTACTGAAGAATTGCAGATTTTTTTATCACTCACTTGAAACTAACTGTTCTTCTTCTTCTTCTTATCGTCATCAAAAGAGGAATATATACATTCCCGTCCTTTAATAATGTAATATGTTCCTTCTCATAGGTAACTAGATCAAATGTCATGCTGGAACGTTGCTAGCTGTGGTATATCAAGTCAAAATTTATGGTTGGTAATCAGGCTGGCTAAAATTTTCATTTAGACTTGGTAGAGGAATGCTATAACAAATTTGTCGCTTCTTTTCACTGGTCATTATTGTACTGTTTAACTAGGTTGGCTGTGTTTTGTATGCATGCAATGTAAGCTTGGTTGCGTTTCTAGCACCATGAGGGACGTTCATCCATTTGGTTTAAGGATTCTCTACTCTCATTGGACCAAACATCTCCATGTAAGCTTCTTCCCAGTTATTAATCTCCTAGATCCCATAGTTTCTTTTGTTAATCGTGCAGCAAAAGAGTATCTTTTAATCCTCAAATATTATAATGCTCTTCGATATTGGGTATAGTGTGTTAGCATGTTGGACAGATACTAATAGTTGTACATATCTATGTAATAGCTCTAAATATTTGTGTAATTACTGTGTCAATTGCTTTCCACATGTAGGAGATATCAGGGATAAATGTAGCATATTTTTATAGATATTACAGATATTTAGGGGTGTAAGTGGCAACTTCTAATTTAATGGAAGAGCTCTTAATTTGAGAGCATTCATTCAGCAAATTCGACTCTGGATAAAGACAATTTCTCTTTCTCTTGAGGAAAATGAAGTATTTGATTGACAAAACATTGGCTTATCATGGTTGACACAATCAGTTTCTTTTGCATAAGAGAAGGTGAAACATAGAGGGGGGAAAACGACCTTCTGCAAGACAATTTTATTATCGACTATCTGGTGAAATAGTATAGGTAACAAAGCCATTTCATCATAAGCCTTAGATGCAAGACAGATTTCATTTTGGTAAAAAATGTGACTTCAGTTGATAGTAGAGGCTTTTCCAAATTTTGTTGACGGTCTTCACTCTTCAATAGTATTTTCTTTAATTTTCATGGGACTTATCGGAACATTGTTTACATTGGTGCCTTTGGGGACGGTGATTGCACAAGCTGATTAGGTCTTGTTTTCTCCTAAAATTTCTCTTTTTAGTGGTTTTTTTTTTTTTTTTGGTTGAAAACAGAGTAATATATATGTTATGTAATATGCATCGTTACATTGTTACCAGCAAGTGGCAAAACAGGACACCTACTATTGGTGTTCTGAGGAAGGGGCATACTATTACTAGTACTATTACATGAGTTAATTACAGAGGGCATACTATTACTAGTACTATTACATGAGTTAATTACAGAGGGCATACTATTACTAGTACTATTACATGAGTTAATTACAGAGGGCATACTATTACTAGTACTATTACATGAGTTAATTACAGAGGGCATACTATTACTAGTACTATTACATGAGTTAATTACAGAGGGCATACTATTACTAGTACTATTACATGAGTTAATTACAGAGGGCATACTATTACTAGTACTATTACATGAGTTAATTACAGAGGGCATACTATTACTAGTACTATTACATGAGTTAATTACAGAGGGCATACTATTACTAGTACTATTACATGAGTTAATTACAGAGGGCATACTATTACTAGTACTATTACATGAGTTAATTACAGAGGGCATACTATTACTAGTACTATTACATGAGTTAATTACAGAGGGCATACTATTACTAGTACTATTACATGAGTTAATTACAGAGGGCATACTATTACTAGTACTATTACATGAGTTAATTACAGAGGGCATACTATTACTAGTACTATTACATGAGTTAATTACAGAGGGCATACTATTACTAGTACTATTACATGAGTTAATTACAGAGGGCATACTATTACTAGTACTATTACATGAGTTGCTTGCAAAAGATATCTTAGATAGTCTAACAAATGGAGTTCCTTCTTTGTCTGCTTCTAGTTTGCTGGATACAAACACCGGAGGAACTTCCATGCACAAAAAAGAGTTGATTTGATCCATTTTAGCGCCTTCCTTTGCTAGAGCGTCTTTTTAGTGGTTACTTGTAATGACCCGCGTCTCCATTTCCCAAGAAAGAACTGTGTGCCAAAACTGACTTTTTTCCCCTTGTGTTTCAGATGGTTGAACAACGGCATGGAAAAAAGACTATGAAGTTTCATAGTCATGATTGTCAAGGAAAATTGCATTTCGTAAATTCATTTGCATTTGGCTGGAACTGGAATTGAGATACTATTCTGTATGTGGAAAATTCTGGACTAAGATCTGTCAGCTGAGGACTTTCGTGCATTGTGTACATGCTACACTTGCCTTTTCTTGTATATAGAGATTTTGTCTCCAGCAAACAGTTTTTTAATTATTTTTTTAACGTTGTGTGGGGTTAGGTTTGACCCCTACCACGTCTGTAACATCCAAAAAGTTGCAAAAGCAGAAGGGGACATGGACCTAACTTCCAGCAAACAGTTTATATTCGCTTAACTGTTGTATCATTGTCTAGTTGATAGCTTCTTTAATGTATCTCTGTTTTCCTTTCGAAATTTATCTTGGCTTATGTTAGTGCATACTATGATGGATTAAATATAAAACATGTGTTCCAAATCAACATTTCCTGCATATTTCTATGTATTGTTTTGAAAGGGAAAGTCCAGTACTTCCATAGTCATTTTAGCAGGAATCTTTTTTGGATAAATTACCTTATTAGACATACATCACTACTATATATACTAATATTATCTTTACTTTCAAACAATTACATATATTACCACTTTTAATATTTTATACCATATATTAATATATTATTTGAAGATACAATTAGATTATTAGATACCCACATATCTTAAAACTAGGATTGATTAATTATCTGCTTAATTGACTCTTTCACTCCAAATCAACCACTATCTCTTAATTCTCCCCTCCCATATTTATCACTCAATTATGTCTCCTCCTTTATGATTCAAGAATTTCATCGTACAATTTCATTCCAACAATAGCTAATCTACTCTCTTCTTCTCAAGATATCATCACCATGGCCGACAAATTCTCCTGAACTCAAATATTATTTTGTATTGTTCATTTATAACTAGAACAAAACAAAGAACCTGCCACAGAGAAAACTTTAA
>NW_006239661.1:0-6574 GCF_000226075.1 Solanum tuberosum | reverse complement strand
ATACACATAATTAGATGTATATGCTTCTTCTTTTTGTATATTCCATATTTAGATACACATAATTAGATATATATGTTTACTATGTATTCGAGATACATGTTTTTGGATATAACGTATGAAATTTAGATACACATAATTAGATGTATATGTTTACTATGTATTCGAGATACATGTTTTTGGATATAACGTATGAAATTTAGATACACATAATTAGATGTATATGTTTACTATGTATTCGAGATACATGTTTTTGGATATAACGTATGAAATTTAGATACACATAATTAGATGTATATGTTTACTATGTATTCGAGATACATGTTTTTGGATATAACGTATGAAATTTAGATACACATAATTAGATGTATATGTTTACTATGTATTCGAGATACATGTTTTTGGATATAACATATGCAATTGATACTTGATACATCAAATTAATACTAGATACATATAAAAGATACATGAAATATTAATATATATATATATATATATACATAAAATCAATGCTAGATACTTTTATAATACATATGAATGTACTTGCAGGACACTCATGTATCTAAGTGTTTAGTTTGTTGGATACATCATGTATTGATAATAGATACATCAAATTAATGAATTTATTAGTTTAAGAGTAATAATTTAAAATTAATCAAATTGCATTACCAAGATATACATGTTTTTATCTTATATTAATAATATTAATGAATTTTACTATTTTAAAGAATAATAAATGAAATTAATTATCTATTTATTTTGAAAATCCTCAATTACTCCTCTAATTAAGGAAATTAGTTCCAAACAATTAATTTAAATAAATAAATTTTTATATCTCAATTTTAAAAATTCGGCAGATACATGTATCTCATGGATTCAGACTCATGTATCCTAAGCATAAAATATGGTACATGAAGTAATATTTGAAACTATTGGGAATCTTAATAATTAAGACCTAAACTAGTGGGATTTATGTGGTTTGCCCTTTTTTTTTCCGATACTTATTCAACAACGCGTAAGTTGTAAATTTTTAGGAAAACATACTTGAAAAATAAAAATCAATATTTCAATTTCTAGCATTTTAAATGTTAGAGATGTCCTTAATAACATTTAATCATACTATTTTCCTAAAAATTGAGATTTGTCACATCATTAAATAAGTATGGAATTGTATCTAGTCATAAACAATATTTTCTACATATACCAAACAAAGATAAAAAGTGTTGACTTCTCCATGTTTCTGTTTGAGAGATACTTGTATAGTTGTATTGTTGGAGTCATTACTACCATTCATTTTCTCCTAGCTAAAGAAGACTTTGGTGCAGAGGAAGAAGACTTTGTGAGGGAGCAAAAACAATAATGGCTGATCCTGTAATTGGTGCTACTGTTCAAGTTGTGCTTGAAAAATTGCTTTCTCTCACTATTGAGGAGGTTAAAAGTTTAAGGAACTGCAAGAAAGATCTTGAAATGCTGGCGAAAAATGTATCCTTGATCCAAGCTTTCATTCATGATGCTGAAAGACGACAAGTTGAAGATCAGGCTGTTGAACAATGGCTCAAGATGCTCGAGAGAGTTGCTGAAGATGCTGAAAATGTGTTTGACGAATTCAGGTATGAATCTCTCAAAAGACAAGTGAAGATCCGAAACAACCCAATGAAAAAGGTCAGTGATTTCTTTTCTCATACAGATTTTAAGAGAAAAATGTCTCGAAAAATCAACAACATCAATGAGGAGTCGAGAGCTATCAATAAGTTAGCCAATGACCTCGGTCTCCAATCACTGATGGTTCCTCCTCGGCAAATACTACCAATTCGAGAAACAGATTCCGTAGTAGTTGATGTTGTTGGTAGAGACAAGGATGTTGCTGAAATAAAGGAGAAGATATTGACCATGAGAGATGATACTGATCTGTGCACCATTCCCATAGTGGGCATGGGGGGTTTAGGGAAAACAACTGTGGCTAAGAGAATTTTTAATGATGAGCAGATCGAGAAACACTTTGAAAAGAGAGTTTGGTTGTGTCTACCTGAAATGTCAGAAACAAAAAGCTTTCTTGAACTGATCCTCGAATCATTGACAGAGAGGAAACTTGAGGTCCAGAGTAGAGATGTAATAGTCAAGAAGCTCCGAGATGAACTGGCAGGAAGAAAGTATTTGCTTGTCCTGGATGATTTGTGGCGTGTTGACCCAACATTGTGGCATGAGTTCTTGGACACTTTGAAGGGAATAAACACAACCAGAGGAAACTGCATTCTTGTGACGACTCGTATGAAACTGGTGGCATCCACAGTAGCTGTAGGTCTTCATATGTTGGGAAAATTAGCAGATGATCATTGTTGGTCCATTTTCAAACAAAGAGCATTCGTTGATGGGGAAGTTCCAGAGGAAATGGTAATCACAGAGAACAGGATTGTTGAAATGTGTCAAGGTCTACCGTTGGCAGCAAGTGTGTTGGGAGGCCTCATACGCAACAAGGAAAAACATGAATGGCAGGCAATTCTTGATAGCAACTCCCTTGTTGCACATGAAGATGATCTTGGGGAAAATAGCATTAAAAAAATTCTAAAACTCAGCTATGTTTATCTACCATCTCCGCACCTGAAAAAATGTTTTGCTTACTTTGCAATGTTTCCAAAAGATTTTGAGTTTGAAAAGGACCAACTAATCCAACTCTGGATGGCAGAAGGCTTTCTCCATCCATGTCAAGAGACCATTGTGATGGAAGATGTTGGGCACAAGTTTTTTCAAATCTTGTTGCAAAATTCCTTGCTGCAAGATGTTAAGCTAGATGAGCACAACGTTATAACACACTGTAAGATGCATGATCTTGTGCATGATTTGGCTGGAGATATCTTAAAATCTAAACTATTTGATCCGAAAGGAGATGTTGGTGAAATGTCTTCTCAAGTTCGATATTTTGGATTAGACTCACCAATTGATCAAATAGATAAGATAAATGAGCCAGGACGTTTGTGCGCATTGTTCTCGAGAAGCAATATACCTAATGATGTGCTATTTAGCTTTCAGTTCTTGAGAGTTTTAAATTTGTCCAGATCAGGCATCAAGGAGTTGTCAGCCTCAATTGGCAAGTTAATATACTTGAGATATCTTGATCTCTCCTACAGTGGGATCAAAGCCTTGCCCAACTCCATTTGCAAGCTCTACAATATGCAAACTTTGAGAGTTAGTAAATGCTTTTTACTGAAGGGGCTTCCAGATGAAATGGCACATATGATAAGTTTGAGACACGTTTATTACAATTCTCTGTGTATGGATAATAAACATTTTCAGATGCCATTTAACATGGGGAAATTGACTTGTCTTCAGACCCTACAGTTTTTCAAAGTGGGTTTAGAGAAAGGCTGTCGAATAGAAGAAATAGGTCATTTGAAAAACCTGAGAGGTGAATTGATGATTGGAGGTCTCCAATTGTTATGCAATAGAGAAGAAGCTCGAACAGCGTATCTACAAGAGAAACCAAAAATCTACAAGCTGAAATATGTGTGGTCCCATGATGAACCAGAAGGATGTGAGACCAGTGATGAGTATGTGTTGGATGGTCTTCAACCGCATCCTAACTTGAAAACTTTAGCGGTAGTGGACTATTTGGGGACTAGGTTTCCTTCATGGTTCAGTGAAGAGTTGCTACCAAATTTGGTCAAGTTGAAATTAAGTGGTTGCAAAAGGTGCAAAGAAATTCCATCACTTGGTCAACTGAAATTCCTTCAGCATCTCGAGCTGGTAGGGTTCCATAAGGTGGAATGCATCGGACCTACATTTTATGGTATTGATGGTAACAATAATGGATCAAGCAGCAATAACGCCAATATCCAAGTGTTTCCGTTACTTAAAGAACTATTATTGGAGGATATGCCTAGCCTTACTGAGTGGAAGGAAGTGCAATTGTTACCAAAGGGAAATGTTGGTAGAGACAGACTTGGAGTTAGAATGTTTCCTGTGCTTAAGAAGTTGACGATTAGGAACTGTCCTTTGCTAAAAAGTACTCCAAATCAATTTGAGACCCTACGTGAATTGAGCATTGAAGGAGTTGACAGTGAAATTCCATTGTTGAACTTGTGCAGCAACTTGACATCTCTGGTAATGCTTATTATCAGAGATGTGAAACAGCTCACTTGTCTTACAGATGAGATACTATGCAACAATTTCTCTCTTGAACATCTTTTGGTCTTAAATTGTGGAGAGTTCCGTGAATTGCCACAAAGCTTGTACAATCTCCGTTCTCTTAAAAGCTTAAGTATCGGCGACTGCACCAATTTCAGTTCCATTCCTGTTTCCAGAGGAGTGAATCATTTGACTTCCCTCCTAAAACTTCGGTTATACAATTGTGATGGATTGACTAGTTTATCAAGCGGACTGCTAGAGCATTGTCGGTCTTTGGAATCTCTGAATGTCAACAAATGTAACAACTTGGTTTCCTTGCCTTTACATGTGTGGGAAATGCCTTCACTTTCATATTTGAATATATCAAAATGTCCCAAATTGGGAAGTGTACCTGCAGGGAGCCTTCACCGTCTCACAGGGTTAAGGACATTGCATATTGGTCCTTTCTCAGAGTTGGTGGATTTTGAGGCATTCCAATTGATTTTTAATGGCATTCAGCAGCTATCATCCCTTTGTGTGCTGTGGGTGTACGGACATGCACACTGGGATTCTCTGCCCTATCAGCTTTTGGAATTCTCTTCCGTAACAGAGATCGGAATAACTGATTTTGGAATCAAGTCTTTTCCTATTGAAACATTGGAGCTAGTAAGCTGCAAACAGCTACAACATCTGCTGATCAATGATTGTCCGTACTTAGAAGCTCTGTCAGATGGGCTTGGCAACCTTGTTTCTTTGGTAGAGTTAAGTTTATCTAACTGCAAAAATCTACAGCATCTTCCATCCAGAGATGCCATGCGGCGCCTCACCAAATTACGGCGCCTGAACATTAAAGGCTGTCCACAGTTGGAAGAAAGCTGCACCAATCGTAGTGGCACAAACTCACAGTGGTCCAAGATTTCTCATATTCCACAAATTAGCGTGGAGTTCACGACAATTCAGGACTTGCGTAAGTTTCTGTTTCTCTTTAGCTTTCGAAGCTTTTCATTCAATCCTTTGGAACTATTTGATACTTTTGAGATATTCACTCCTTTAAAGATGTGTTTTAATCATCAAAGTTTATATTCTTTGTCATAGGCGACTAGAACAAGTGCTATGCTACAAGGTTTCTGTGGTAAACAGTCTCTCCGGGACATATTCTTCGGCTATAGACCTGTTACTGGCTCTTCCATGAATATTTGGTAAGGACTACAGAATCTCTCAAATAAAATGAGCTATCGCATGTCGTTATCGTTCAAAGAGCTCTATGTATGCTTCTTGCAAACTTCAATTCTGGTCTCCTTTGTTTGAGCTGATTTCTAGTGCAAAATGAGATAGTTGAGTGATGCAATAAGGAGAATCAGAAGTAAAATTGTCGAACTGCTAAAATATCAGTTTTGAAAGAAAATCAGTTTGTTAGTTGCAAGGAGATTTAGGAAGTAAGCTGTTAGATAGAGCCTACATTAGTTTCAGTCCATAACATTACATGATGATAGGAAAGTCATGTATTGCATTCTCACTATATTTGAACTCCGACTATTTTTCCCCTTTCTTTCGTTATATTAAAGCCTGACCCCTTCCCTTTCCCAACCTATATGAAAGAAGAAGAATCTCCGTATTTGTCATATCTATTCAGGTGCTATGGTGAAGCTAATGAAAGGTATGGATGGTTGGTGCCATTGAAATCAGTTTATGAGCTATTCATGTGTGGCAGATCAAATAATTCTTACTGATGATGCTACATTTAGACTGTTTCCATGGATTCAGCTAGGAGGTTTCTGCGGTACAAAAGGCAAATTGTATGTTCAAGAACAACTTCATATGGTTTTGTTTTTCAGCTCCATTTCTCATGAGAATATTGTACTACTAACAGGGATGCTATCATAGCAATATCCGTTGCGAAGGACCAGTTTGAGTGGCATCTGTCCATTAAGTTGAAGGTTTCTCTACTCTGCTTATCAGACCAAGCATTCCATGTAAGCTTCTTCTAAATGGTTTTTGTTGCTCACTTACGTCTTGTGATTTGTAAAGTTAGTCCATTTCATCGGTATATGCCAAATTATTCAAAATTACTGTTTCATACAAAAAATGCGAAGCAAAGGCAACAATGGCAGAACAAAAGCTATTCTTTGTTTGAATTCATTGTGTATAAATTATTCACTTTCTTTTAGTAAAAGAAGACACTTTTGAGAAGAAGACATTGTGAAGGTCTGAAGGAGCAAATGCAACAATGGCCGACCCTGTAATTAGTGCTACTGTTCAAGTTTTGCTTGAAAAGCTACTTTCTCTCACTATCGAATTCTGTTCATGAGCTATTCATAAGATGAAGCTGTGATACGAAGACAAAATGTATGTTCCGGCTGACACAGGATTCTTAGATTCAAGACAGATTTCATTTTGGATTTCATTGATTGTAGACGCTTCTCCAAATTATGTTCACAGTTTTTGACATTATTTTGTTTTTCCTATTTCTTTTTCA
>NW_006239660.1:142037-152636 GCF_000226075.1 Solanum tuberosum | reverse complement strand
CCGGAACCTTGTTTGTTGACCAAAGTCAACTCTTGATCAAAATTTCACAATTTTTGCAACTTAGGACCTCAAATCTTCGTTTTAACTCCAAATTCGACTCCGTAAATTATCATAGACCCGTTTTGACATTCTAAAACTACTGGAATCGACGGAAATCCAATTCGAGTCTCGAAACTCCAAATGACTCGAAATAGCACTTTTAACCAAACTTTAACTATTAAAAACTCAACTTTCCAAAAACTCAACTTTTCATCAATTTTCCTTCAAAACCAACTTCGAAAAATACAACAATTAGGACTCGGGGCAACTATCGGGAGGGGTAAAACGGTCATTTTATGAAAATTTCCAAAAATGACCTTTAGGGTCATTACAAAGACCCTCAGCTAAAACATCAAGATTGTTTGTTTGCTATTTTGATCTTTTTAATCGTCTTAACATCTGTCTTAAATGACTTAGCAAGTACCAATTCACTAATTCCACTACTAAAAATTGATGATGGCAAATGTAACAGTTCCAGGACTAGCACCACCAAAGAGCAGCTACACCAACTGCTTTTCTCTTATAATCAAAATTATACTGATAATGTTGTAATCCTTTAGGAAACACAAAAATATCCCCTGCTTGAAGTCTCTGAGTATACAGAACATCCTTCGTATCGACAAAACCAACCTCTAAAACGCCTTCCAGGAGGAGAAAGAGTCCAGTAGCGCGAGAATGGTAGTGGGGCGGGTTCACAGAACCTGGAGGGGAATTGAAGCACAGCAAGTGACACTCCTTGACCATTAAGAACTGGAAACTCTGCCTTTGTAGCCTTTGTTGTGGTACATTTATCTACTGATTTTTGAAATATACCACGCATCGCGGTGTATGTGAAGTAATTGGCATCAATAGAGGATTGATTTTCAGGGGATGTGAAATCTGAAAGGATGTCTGGATCACTTGCTATTGTTGTTCTTGATATGACAATTGTAAAAATTGAAATTAGAAGGAATAGGGAAGATTTTGTGATATTTGTGATCATGTTTGATTAATTTGACAATTTTATTTTATAGTTAAGTTGTTTAATTTATAATGTGTTGTCTAGCACACCAAAATATTATTCAATATGAAAGTGGTTATACAGCTTTTGAACGATTCATTCAATGATTTAAAATTAAACATTGTTATCAATTATAACGCTGCATAATGATAAATATTATCTTGTTAATAACTCAAGGAAAGGACAAAATATAGGGTGTGTATATAGTCTGATTTTTTCATGTTTGGTCGATTAAAATATTTTAGAAAATATACAAATTGTTTGTCATGTTTATTTGAGTTGAAAGTTTTCCAGAAACGATCTCTCTACCTTTACGAGATAGGGTAAGGTTTGTACTATCCTCATACCCCTACTTGTGGAATTACACGGGATACATTGTTGTTTTATAGTTTCTACGAAAACGAGTTTCAAAAGTGATTTCCCTTGTGAGAACTGGTAAAACAATTGGCTAAATATAAGATTTTAATACAATATTTAGAGGGAAGCTATATTCAACACGGGTATATGGTGTGCATATTTTGATATATACTGAATTATCATATTGAAATCAAACAATTCGATATTTTGATATTAGTATTTTAATGATCATTGTGCACATCAAAAGTTTTTAGTATTCAGTACGATATTCAGTATTTATATTAAAAAAATGAGATACTAAAATATCGAATGTCATACCATATTCATATATTAAATTTACTCACACACAAATGTTTCATATATCAAAACTAAGTAACAAACTAAAGTAAAGATATCCATAAACGTAACATGCATTATATATTTGACGTAAATATCAAGTACGACTAAATATTTTGTCAAAACAATAGGACTTTTTCTTTTTCATCATGGCAACTCCTTGAATAATTCTTGAAACAACCAAGAAATTAAAAACTAAGGTTAGGTAAGGTAGAGAGTATCAAAGAAAGCTATGTTTATACCTGCTACATAAAATTACTTATTGATTTGAAGCTTTTGGATCAAGAGTTTACTTTGTTTTCGAGTTTTTAATAAATAAAATTTATACATTTGATGAATTTCTCAATACAAATATAGGGTCTACTGGACCCAATACCCTAAATTCACCCGTGTTATTTATACATAATAGTGAGTAATAGTATTTATCGATCAAACATGTATAATCACAATTTTGGTGCACTTGAGCCAATATCTTTCGGGAATAACCTCTCTACCTCCATCAAGTAGGGGTAAAGTCTACTTACAATTTACCTTTCCTAGATAGCACTCGTAAGATTTAACTATTGTTGTAATTGTTGCTTTATAATCACAATTTGATGTATTTTTCGAAAAATATATCCACTAATTTTCTTACCATGCCATTAATAAAAACAGACTATATGGCTTCTAGTGATGATATATTACTAATATTATGCATGAGTATTTCCTTTACTACTTCATGTCCCTAGCAATTCTTTAAAATAAAATCATTTCATATTCGAAATTCATTTCAAAGCTCAAACTCAAGTCTTCTCATTTAAAAGTATAGTTGAAGCTTTTGGATCAAGAGTTTACTTTGTTTTCGAGTTTTTAATAAATAAAATTTATACATTTGATGAATTTCTCAATACAAATATAGGGTCTACTGGACCCAATACCCTAAATTCACCCGTGTTATTTATACATAATAGTGAGTAATAATATTTATCGATCAAACATGTATATAATCACAATTTTGGTGCACTTGAGCCAATATCTTTCGGGAATAACCTCTCTACCTCCATCAAGTAGGGGTAAAGTCTACTTACAATTTATCTTTCCTAGATAGCACTTATAAGATTTAACTATTGTTGTAATTGTTGCTTTATAATCACAATTTGATGTATTTTTCGAAAAATATATCCACTAATTTTCTTACCATGCCATTAATAAAAACAAACTATATGGCTTCTAGTGATGATATATTACTAATATTATGCATGAGTATTTCCTTTACTACTTCATTTCCTAGCAATTCTTTTAAATAAAATCATTTGATATTCAAAATTCATCTCAAAGCTCAAACTCAAGTCTTCTCATTTAAAAGTATAACGATTTCATCCATCCCACCACATTTATTAGCGCGGCAACCTCTCAACTTTTTATCAAATTTAATAAGTACCTGTTTCTGGTACACTTACACATTCAATTTAAGTCAAAATTTTATAAGTCTTGAAACTTTTTGAAATACAGCAGATAATATATACCCTACAATATTAGAAATTGCTCAATTGAATTAATCATTTGACTTTATCAGCAACTAACTTATTCAATTTAAGTCCAAATAATACAAAATTTTTGGTATGCTACTTACAACACACTATAAATTGAACATGTTAACCATCAAAAAAATTATCAACTTAGAAAACATTTTTTTCATCAAAACAAAAAAATCAAACATGGCCTGGATTCCCACTAAATTATCCTTATTAGTTCTAATTTCAATTTTTACAATTGTCATATCAAGAACAACAATAGCAAGTGATCCAGACATCCTTTCAGATTTCGCGTCCCCTGAAAATCAAACCTCTGTTGATGGCAATTACTTCACATACACCGCGATGCGCGGTATATTTCAAAAATCAGTAGATAAATGTACTACAACAAAGGCTACAAAGGCAGAGTTTCCAGTTCTTAATGGACAAGGAGTGTCACTAGCTGTGCTTCAATTCCCTCCGGGTTCTGTGAACCCGCCTCACTACCATTCTCGCGCTACTGGACTTTTCCTCCTCCTGGAAGGCGTTTTAGAGGTTGGTTTTGTCGATACGAAGGGTGTTCTGTATACTCAGAGACTAAAAGCAGGGGATATTTTTCTGTTTCCTAAAGGACTACAACATTATCAGTATAATTTTGATTATAAGAGAAAAGCAGTTGGTGTAGCTGCTCTTGGTGGTGCTAGTCCTGGAACTGTTACATTGCCATCATCAATTTTTAATAGTGGAATTAGTGAATTGGTACTTGCTAAGTCATTTAAGACAGATGTTAAGACGATTAAGAAGATAAAAGAAGCAACCACAACACACTGATATCACTCTCCAGTTGTCACAGGCGAATTCAGGATTTAAATTTGATACGTTCAATTTTTAAGATTCTGAGCGTTGTATTCATTGTAATGTAAGCTTATGGGTTCAGATCTAGTGTTTCTTGATGCATTTCTATACTCCATGTCGAAAGTTATGGATTCAGATTATTCTGTAGTCAAAAAGGCTACATTTGTCCCCACATATTGTTCTACTATCATTTTTTAAGAGTATATTTGTTGTTTTAATATAGTCAAGTATTGAACATGTTGGATCAAGAAAATTAGTTCATTTTATTTCATTGTTCTGTTTTTGTGAGTGTTAAACTTTAGTTTTGGGGAGAATTCATTGGTAGTTTGTTATGGTTTTACAACTACAAATCCTACTTTAAAGCTAAGAGTCTTTCGGAAACAACCTCCCTATCTCTACGAGGTAAAAGTAAGATCCATACGCTCTATACTCCCGAGACCTCATCTGTGAAACTACACTGGATATGTTATTGTAAAAGCTGCTTTGGTTCCAAAGTGTTTAGTGTGATATAGTTACAGTCTACATATATTTATTAGCAAGTTGTTGACAAGGTCATATGTTGACCTCCATAGCAAAGAGATAAGAGGGGGAAGGGGGATCAAGAGAAGCTTGTGGCTATCATAAAGGCATTTAAAGCTCTTGATGAATTTGACTTAATGGTATAACTATATTTTGAAAATAGTCTCTCTACCTTCACGAGGTAGGAATAAGATATGCATACACTCTATCTTTCACAGACCCCGCTTGTAGGATTACATTGGATGTGTTGTTGTAGAACTCTGTACTAGAAAAATAGAGGAGAAAAGCAAACAATTCCTTCTTTCTTACCCCTTCTCATTCTGAAAGGGACACTGTTGAACCATTCAATTAGTCATAACTACCAATCACTATAACAAATACAAGGATTTGCGGCAATAATATAATTGCCGCTATATTATAGTTAGCAACAATAATAAACATGATATTTATAACCAACACTCTATATAAATATCGTTAAAGACTTTAGCGACATTGGATACAATGACATTAACTCAGTTGTTGCTAAAAAAATTGCGGCAAGAGACTCTATCGCCACTGAATATCTCTTTTGTTGTAATGAATGTCCTTTCTGTTACAATATTTTTAATAACTGAGAAATCCCCAGGGCCAATAGAACATGTTTAACTCTACATTGATGGGTTGGTCTTTCTACCCTTCTTCACTTAAACACCAGGATTCTATTTATGGGAGGTGTTAAAGCAGTGACATGCGTCTACCCAAACATCACGTGTTGCACTCTTACAATTAGATTTTTCTTTAAAAAGTCAATATTAGCATTGCTAGCTTTGAATTCAGTCGTTTATACCAAGATAAGTTATTGAATACATCCTCCATCTCAAGCAATAAACTGACAGATATATACATACACCAAAGTCAACTATTTTACATAGATGTGTCTCTAAAAGATCCACTGTGCAAAGTCAAAGTCAATCCATTTATTAGCAGTCTGACTTTCCTGGCAACAGCTATTGCTAGAGGCGGATTCAGAATTTAAATTTGATAGGTTCAATTTTTTAAGATGCATTGTATTCAGTGTACTGTTAAAATTATAGATTCAGATCTAATATCACTTGGTGTTTTAATAGGTTTTTACATATATGTATCTATACTCTGTCGAAAATTATGAATTCAGATCAACATGTAGCCAAAGGGCTACATATCTGTCCCATGTTTTAAAGATTACTTTGTTCTTTGAGAATTCAATACTTGAGAAAAAAACAAAATAATCTCTACTTCCTTACCCCTTCCCAGGCTGAAGGGGTCTATTGAATCATTCAATTAATATCTAATTAATATAAACAATACCTAAAGGAATCAAAACAAAAGGCAGAACAGATAAACGTGCCCTTTCACATAGGATGTATGTATCTACCTGATCAACTTTATACCTATTTAAATGTCTATTGTATGTACATCCAAAGTTGGAGGACATATATATCAATTGACATTAAGGGGTACATTTATGTATCATGTCAAAACAAATAGGGGCCAAATATGGGAAAGATCCTAATTTTCCATTTTGTTTCAATTTTCTAAATAACCAAAAAATCCCCCAAGGCCCGTAAAACACGGTTATAAACTCGACTGATGGATCGGTTTTTCTACCCTTTTCCACTTAAATATCAAGCTTTTGTATGTGGCAGCACTTAAACCCATGAAGTGCACCTACTCACATATCACGTGTTGCACACTCACCACTAGATCATACTTTCGCGGTTCCTTCTTTAATAGATAACCACTAGCAAAAAAAAAACAATATTAGCATGCAAATAGTAACATCAGAATTGCTAGCTTTGAATCCATTGTGCCAGTCAAAGTTCATCCATTTTTTAGCAGTGTTTCAGTTTTGACAAAGTAATTTTAACAAAAAGAAAGCATAGCAGTCTGACTTTCACTAGCAGTAGCAGCAATTGCTGACCATCTATTATCACTAAAACGGCACAAATCCAAATTAATCGAGACTCCAATACGAGAATCAAACACCAGGTGGGAAATCGAAAAAAAATACTATCGCTAATATGGTGTGAGGAAGAGGTAAAAGGAGTCAAAACAACCCTTCGACTACATTAAAGTTCGTGGTAGTTTTATTGCCTTTTTGCACATAAGACCCGGGATATGGAATGAAAGTGGAGTCACATAAAGTATGTAGATAGAAGAAAGCCCTATATGGATGCGGTTGAGAAGTTTAGTGAGGTCATAGTTTAGTTTGGCTACAAAGATCTGTTTCTCATAACGCATTTCGTAATAAAGGGATCTGAAAAGACTACTTCTCGTCATTCATTTTGTAAGCGGCCAAGAGATCTTACTTCCCCGTTTGACCAACGGTGGGCAACATAGAAAACAAGGAAATGGTCTTAAACTGAATTGTTCAACAAAATACCCAATATAATTCCATGTGTAGGGTTTTAAAGAGAGTAGGATGTACGTAGACCTCACACCTACCTTTGTGGGGTAGAGAGTTTGTTTCCTGTAAACCATTAACTTAATTGTTTTGTAACAAATACCGAATAAAATCCCACAAGTGGGGTCTTAGGAGAGGATAGAATGTAAGTAGACCTTACACCTACCTTCCTAGGGTATGTTTCCTATAGGTCCATCAACTGAATTGTTAAGTAATGAGTCCAGCAAATACAAAATATGCATATCACAAGTATAGTTTCTGGTCTTGCACTTTCTGGAAGAATTGATGAACAAAAAAATATGTCTCCTATTCCTATCTTTCAATCTAGTGTAAATGTCAAGAAGTAGAGACGTTTATACTTTAGAATATGTTGCAGCTTCTACTTTTTTGTTGCCAGTACTTTGAAAACCGTTTTCTTGATTTGAGGGTCCGCTAGAGGTAGGATAAGGTCTGCGTACACGCAATATGGGTATGTTATTCAAAGCATTTGTTGTTCCTTCTTTCTCCAAATAACCCAATGGTGTCTTTTGTTCCTCAAACAGATAGGTTAACTATCAGTGGTTCTTTCCTCTGCTGCCTTAAACAGTGAAAACATAACATCAAGGTAAGGATCTCTAGCTAGAACGACGCAGGATTCCATTAGGAGAAACACATGAATTTCAGATCATCTTTGCGTCCAAATCATTAGCCTACGAAGGCACTATTATCAACTTGATGAAATGAAAGACCAATCACCAACCACTACAAAGACACTGGTTCAGTATACTGATGATCAAATGAGAATGTGTCTATATGTTCAAAACGTCAAACAAAGAACAGGTATGATACTTCAAAATGATTACTAGTTTACATGAATATACAAAGAAAATACAAGACTATCTATTGATAGTGTCAGTAAAATGGTGCAAGGTAACTTACTCTTCTGTCTGGGAGCGATGATAGCAGCCTTTTGATCATCCGGTCCAACGCTTGGCTGGTAGCTTCCTCCAGAACAACAAGGCCACACCAAACACAAGTGAAAAAAAGAGTAACCTCAAATGTCGAAAACAAAGATTAGAAGAAAAAAGACAAGATTAGCTCCCATCCGTAGCAAAACGGGGATGAACAAGGCACCAAGCAACAAATCCAGCAGAATACTTAAACTTCCAGATATACGGCACAAACTTAACATAAACTAGTTCTGGAACCAAAACGCCAATGATTTCCCTTAAACTCTGTTTAATTACATGTAAACCTCCACGGGTTGTTCAACTTATGCCATCCATAAGTACAACGATTCAGCTCGTAGCAGTAACTGAAACTATCGACTAAGCTTCTATTCACTAGGTAATCCCCTAAATCAACTGTAAGCTAGAAACAATAAACTATACAAGTTGGAACACATAGATTCCATATGACCATAATATTTACAGATATTCCTAGTTTTCACGTCTCTCTACATGGGAAAGTTGAAATTCTGATACGCTCCTTGATTCTGAAGACTGTTTTGAGGTGGCACCATCTTCGTATCCACTGCAGTGGTAATGTCATGTATGCTCGACCTTTTACGTTCTTTCTTCATCGACTGCTGTCTAAGGTAATATTTTTGAGCATGACTGGCCACCTGTGTCGGTGTCCTCGTCACCACTACATTTCTTGAAATGCTTCTCCAATCACCCTTCCCATATTTGTCCAGCCCAATAAGGAATAACCTATGACAAAAAGCCATGGTTTTCTAAGTCAGCATCAAATCCAAACAAATAACAATTCCAACTATCTTATGAAGTCAACATATATCTCGAGACTCGAATAATATAATTAGATCTATTAGTACTATATATTTTTTTATGTGTGACAAATACCACCTAACACAATGAAGAAGAATTTAACAAAGTTTTTCATAGAACTTCATAATTTTCTACAACTATATTAGCCGTACCACGGGTAGTCAAAAACCTTTTAACTTCATTCAAAGAAGTTAGTAATAAACAATAAGAACTTGTCAATGCTTATCATAAACACTCACTTAACTTATTCATAAGGATGCTAAATATCTCCATCTGTATAAGAAAATGTCCACGCCCGGACCAAACTCACCTATATTTTTCTATGGCACTTAATTGGAAATGTCTTTTATCTCTACGAGGTAGGGATAAGGCCTGTTGCATACACTCTATCATCTCCAGACCCCACTTGTGGAATTTTACTAGATATGTTATTGTTATCCAAAATTGTTTACACAAAATGGATCACACAACAACCATTAACTCCACCTTAATTTCAAGCAAGTCGGATCGAAATACTCACAATCCATTTCATTCTATTTGGATCAGTTCAACAAAGATAAATTACACAACAACTACTACTACTACTTATACAGTACTCACTATCCATTTTACCATTTGAACGAATTACACAACTAAAAAATATCACCTTTTTGAGCAACTGTTTAATCTCACTTTTTCACGTGGCATGTTTAAGATCATAAGATTAAAGAACATTTTAGAAAATTTGACATATTTTAATTCATCACCACAAAGATTCAAAACTGTATCTTTTTCTTAAATTCCTTGCAAAGTCAAAATAATCCAAACAAAAACTACTCACAATTTTCACAGCCAAGAAATAATACCCAAAAATTAAAAAACATTAAATTTAATAAAGTCAAAGGATAATATAGTAATATTACTTCTATTATTTATTGTTTCTTAAGGGGTGTGTCAAGTCAACAATAGACAACTATTATTGAATAGACGGAGTATTATGTTTGCATTTCTTTCGTGGTTAATGTAGACATTGAAAATTTGTGCACTCTGGCATTAGTAGACTTTGAAAATTTGTGGAATTTTGTAAGCTGCAAGATGTGTTAAATTTGGTACATACTCCACCATTGGACTCAAGTTGGTACTGGAAGAAGGTTAATGCCTTGAAAGTAGAGATGCAGATTTGGTATTCATCTGGTGCTTACTTGCTCACTCCCGAGTGAAAGTACTCACTCACACAGAGTTATAATACACCATTGGGGCAACATGCTAGACTTAGAGTGTCTGACTGAATCTGAACTAAATTTGCTCAACCTAAGCATAGATTCATATTGTGGCTAGCTATGCAAGATAGATTACTAAACCAAAGAGAGACTCAAGAGATTAAATATTCGAGTGGAAGATGACACATGTTGTTTGTGTGATAAATCAGTAGAGGAGACACGTATTCACCTGTTTTCTACTTGTAAATGGACAGTGAGAGTCAAAACGGAATTGTAACAATGGATTGGGACACTTGTTCCAGCTGGAACTGTCAAACATATTCTAAATAGACTCAGAAAGAAGAATTGGCAACAGTTTCACAAGGAACTTATTGTTGCATTGTGCGGAGCAATGATATATTAGGTTTGGAGAACAAGGAACTGGAAATTATTTAAAGGCATCACTGTAAATACATATATAGACTATAGTTGTGACACAAATTAAGAAGAAATTTGTAGATAGACTTGAGGTAGTTAAACATGATGAGAAATGATGTGGTCATACAAATGCTTTTGATGATGACAAAATATGAACCAGGTGCTTATATGCATGACTTGAACAAAACATAAGAAG
>NW_006239660.1:140866-141761 GCF_000226075.1 Solanum tuberosum | reverse complement strand
GTCTTGTAACCAAGAAGTGGGTTTGACTTCTTGGGAGTTGTTTAGATTGATTATAGTTAATCCAGAGTTGTTGAAGTTTTGATTATCAAGTTGTAATCGTGAAATAATTGTGGAAGAATAAAACAAAGTTTTTCGTCGAGATTAGGATGAGCTTTGATGAATAAAAGAAGAATTGGTAGAAATTCTCATAGGTGAAGCAAATCAAACCTATTTTCAGACAAAGAAGATAAAAAAAGAAAACTATAGTGGCTAGGAAAGCTTCGGAGATTCTATGGGAAATTGAAAACGTCGAAGTAAGCTGTGGCTTATAAATAGGAAGATGAGAAGATAGGGGGCGAAGGATATTCACGATATTCGGAAAGATTTATGTTAAAAATTCGCTCTGCGAGCAGAGCGGTATACCGAAAAAAAGAAGCGACTACCTTACTTAAGCAATTCTTCTTATTCTTCTTCTTTCTTAGTTGAAGTTTCTTCCTTTAGTGAGGAAAGTTTTCAAGAAAAAGTATTGTTTTGTTATTAACATTCTTTCATAGGCAAATATACAAGAACCTGGTTCTTGACATAGGGGTAAGGTTTCTTCAAAATAGTCTAGAAAGGCAAATAAGTATTGTTGGTTGTTGCGGAGATTTGTGTAATTAAAGTTATATAGGATGATTAACTCTCTTAATACCTTTCTTAGAGGGTGATTAGGAGGTTGAGTGCTCTATAGGTGTATTTGTTTTTTATTTGTTAATGGTAATTTACATCGGTTACCCAAAAAAAGACGTGTTCAATTATAGTTAGGATTCTACAAGGTGTATTCTATTGTAGTTAGAATTTTCGGAGGCTACTCAACCATAAACTCTAGTTCATGCCTACACATAAGGTATTTTATTTCCTTAAAGAGGCATTTCGA
>NW_006239660.1:138664-140766 GCF_000226075.1 Solanum tuberosum | reverse complement strand
GTTTTGTCGATACGAAGGGTGTTCTGTATACTCAGAGGCTAAAAACAGGGGATATTTTTTTGTTTCCTAAAGGATTACAACATTATCAGTATAATTTTGATTATAAGAGAAAAGCAGTTGGTGTAGCTGCTCTTGGTGGTGCTAGTCCTGGAACTGTTACATTGCCATCATCAATTTTTAATAGTGGAATTAGTGAATTGGTACTTGCTAAGTCATTTAAGACAGATGTTAAGACGATTAAGAAGATCAAAGAAGCAACCACAACACCCTGATATCACTCTCCAGTTGTCAGAGGCGGATTCAGGATTTAAATTTGATATGTTCAATTTTTTAGATTCTAAGCGTTGTATATCATTGTAGTGTAAGCTTATGGGTTCAGATCTAGTGTTTCTTGATGCATTTCTATACTCCATGTCGAAAGTTATGGATTCAGATTATTCTGTAGTCAAAAAGGCTACATTTGTCCCCACATATTGTACTACTATCATTTTTTAAGAGTATATTTGTTGTTTTAATTATAGTCAAGTATTGAACATGTTAGATCAAGAAAATTCGTTGGTTTTATTTCATTGTTCTGTTTTTGTGAGTGTTAAACTTTAGTTTTGGGGAGAATTCATTGGTAGTTTGTTATGGTTTTACAACTACAAAACTTACTTTAAAGCTAAGAGTCTTTCGGAAACAACCTGCCTATCTCTACGAGGTAAAATTAAGATCCGTACGCTCTATACTCCCGAGACCTCATCTGTGAAACTACACTGGATATGTTATTGTATTGTAAAAGCTGCCTTGGTTCCAAAGTGTTTAGTGTGATATAGTTACAATCTACATATATTTATTAGCAAGTTGTTGACAAGGTCATATGTTGACCTCCATATTAAAGAGATAAGAGGGGGAAGGGGGATCAAGAGAAGCTTGTGGCTATCATAAAGGCATTTAAAGCTCTTGATGAATTTGACTTAATGGTATAACTGTTTTTGAAAATAGTCTCTCTACCTTCACGAGGTAGGAATAAGATATGCATATACTCTATCTTTCACAGACCCCGCTTGTAGGATTACATTGGATGTGTTGTTGTTGTAGAACTCTGTACTAGAAAAATAGAGGAGAAAAGCAAGCAATTCCTTCTTTCTTACCCCTTCTCATTCTGAAAAGGACACTGTTGAACCATTCAATTAGTCATAACTACCAATCACTATAACAAACAAAAGGATTTGTGGCAATAATATAATTGCCGCTATATTATAGTTAGCAGCAATAATAAACATGATATTTATAACCAACACTCTATATAAATATCGTTAAAGGCTTTAGCGACACTGGATACAATGACATTCAGTTGTTGCTAAAAAAATTGCGGCAAGAGACTCTATCGCCACTAAATATCTCTTTTATTGTAATGAATGTCCTTTCTGTTACAATATTTTTAATAACTGAGAAATCCCCAGGGCCAATAGAACATGTTTAACTCTACATTGATGGGTTGGTCTTTCTACCCTTCTTCACTTAAACACCAGGATTCTATTTATGGGAGGTGTTAAAGCAGTGACATGCGTCTACCCAAACATCACGTGTTGCACTCTTACAATTAGATTTTTCTTTAAAAAGTCAATATTAGCATTGCTAGCTTTGAATTCAGTCGTTTATACCAAGATAAGTTATTGAATACATCCTCCATCTCAAGCAATAAACTGACAGATATATACATACACCAAAGTCTACTATTTTAAATAGATGTGTCTCTAAAAAGATCCATTGTGCAAAGTCAAAGTCAATCCATTTATTAGCTGTGTTTCAGGTTTGACAAAGTAATTTTAACAGCAAGAAAACATAGCAGTCTGACTTTCACTAGCAGCAGCTATTGCTAGAGGAGGATTCAGAATTTAAATTTGATAGGTTCAATTTTTTAAGATGCATTGTATTCAGTGTACTGTTAAAATTATAGATTCAGATCTAATATCACTTGGTGTTTTAATAGGTTTTTACATATATGTATCTATACTCTGTCGAAAATTATGAATTCAGATCAACATGTAGCCAAAGGGCTATATATCTGTCCCATGTTTTAAAGATTACTTTGTTCTTTGAGAATTCAATACTTGAGA
>NW_006239660.1:128876-137342 GCF_000226075.1 Solanum tuberosum | reverse complement strand
TTTTAAAGAGAGTAGGATGTACGTAGACCTCACACCTACCTTTGTGGGGGTAGAGAGATTGTTTCCTATAAACCATTAACTTAATTGTTTTGTAACAAATACCGAATAAAATCCCACAAGTGGGGTCTTTCTTAGGAGAGGATAGAATGTACGTAGACCTTACACCTACCTTTCTGGGGGTATGTTTCCTATAGGTCCATCAACTGCAAATACAAAAAATGCATATCAAAAGTATAGTTTCTGGTCTTGCACTTTCTGGAAGAATTGATGAACAAAAAAATATGTCTCCTATTCCTATCTTTCAATCTAGTGTAAATGTCAAGAAGTAGAGACGTTTATACTTTAGAATATGTTGCAGCTTCTACTTTTTTGTTGTCAGTACTTTGAAAACCGTTTTCTTGATCTGAGGGTCCGCTAAAGGTAGGATAAGGTCTGCGTACACGCAATATGGGTATGTTGTTCAAAGCATTTGTTGTTCCTTCTTTCTCCAAATAACCCAATGGTGTCTTTTGTTCCTCAAACAGACAGGTTAACTATCAGTAGTTCTTTCCTCTGCTGCCTTAAACAGTGAAAACATAACATCAAGGTAAGGATCTCTAGCTAGAACGACGCAGGATTCCATTAGGAGAAACACATGAATTTCAGATCATCTTTGCGTCCAAATCATTAGCCTACGAAGGCACTATTATCAACTTGATGAAACCAATCACCAACCACTACAAAGACACCGGTTCAGTATACTGATGATCAAACGAGAATGTGTTCTATACGTTCAAAACGTCAAACATAGAACAGGTATGATGCTTCGAAATGATTACTAATTTACATGAATCTTCAAAGCAAATACAGGACTATCTATTGATAGTGTCAGTAAAATGGTGCAAGGTAACCTACTCTTCTGTCTGGGAGCGATGATAGCAGCCTTTTGATCATCCGGTCCAATGCTTGGCTGGTAGCTTCCTCCAGAACAACAAGGCCACACCAAACACAAGTGAAAAAAAGAGTAACCTCAAATGTCGAAAACAAAGATTAGAAGAAAAAAGACAAGATTAGCTCCCATCCGTAGCAAAACGGGGATGAACAAGGCACCAAGCAACAAATCCAGCAGAATACTTAAACTTCCAGATATACGGCACAAACTTAACATAAACTAGTTCTGGAACCAAAACGCCAATGATTTCCCTTAAACTCTGTTTAATTACATGTAAACCTCCACGGGTTGTTCAACTTATGCCATCCATAAGAACAACGATTCAGCTCGAAGCAGTAACTGAAACTATCGACTAAGCTTCTATTCACTAGGTAATCCCCTAAATCAACTGTAAGCTAGAAACAATAAACTATACAAGTTGGAACACATAGATTCCATATGACCATAATATTTACAGATATTCCTAGTTTTCATGTCTCTCTACATGGGAAAGTTGAAATTCTGATACGCTCCTTGATTCTGTATGCTCGACCTTTTACGTTCTTTCTTCATCGACTGCTGTCTAAGGTAGTATTTTTGAGCATGACTGGCCACCTGTGTCGGTGTCCTCGTCACCACTACATTTCTTGAAATGCTTCTCCAATCACCCTTCCCATATTTGTCCAGCCCAATAAGGAATAACCTATGACAAAAAGCCATGGTTTTCTAAGTCAGCATCAAATCCAAACAAATAACAATTCCAACTATCTTATGAAGTCAACATATATCTTGAGACTCGAACAATATAATTAGATCTATTAGTACTATATATTTTTTATGTGTGACAAATACCACCTAACACAATGAAGAAGAATTCAACAAAGTTTTTCATAGAACTTCATAATTTTCTACAACTATATTAGCCGTACCACGGGTAGTCAAAAACCTTTTAACTTCATTCAAAGAAGTTAGTAATAAACAATAAGAACTTGTCAATGCTTATCATAAACACTCACTTAACTTATTCATAAGGATGTTAAATGTCTCCATCTGTATAAGAAAATGTCCACGCCCGGACCAAACTCACCTATATTTTTCTATGGCACTTAATTGGAAATGTCTTTTATCTCCACGAGGTAGGGATAAGGTCTGTTGCATACACTCTATCCCCTCCAGACCCCACTTGTGAAATTTCACTAGATATGTTATTACTGTCCTAAATTGTTTACACAAAATGGATCACGCAACAACCATTAACTCCACCTTAATTTCAAGCAAGTCGGATCGAAATACTCACAATCCATTTCATTCTATTTGAATCAGTTCAACAAAGATAGATTACACAACAACTACTATTACTACTTATACAGTACTCACTATCCATTCTACCATTTGAATAATTTGCAAAGTGAATCACACAACTAAAAAAGATTACCTTTTTGAGCAACTGTTTAATCTCACTATTCACTTTAAGACCATAAGATTAAAGAACATTTTCGAAAATTTGACATGTTTTAATTTATCACCATAAAGATTCAAAAGTGTATTTTTTCTTAAATTGCGTGCTAAGTCAAATTAATCCAAGCAAAAACTACTTTCAAATACTCACAATTTTCACAGCCAAGAATTAATTCCCAAAATTTCAAATCCCCAAAACCCCTTTTTCAAAATCCCAACAAAATTCACATCAAAACCTATAAACAAAACTTCAAAAAACAAACCTGTGTTCTTCTTCAGTCCATGGGGTCCCCTTTTTCCTCTCAACTTCATGTTTCTTGTTCGTCCCAAACGAGATCTGGCTAGTTTTACAATCCGATTCCCAGTCAAACAAATCATCAGGATAACTCGGCGGCTCTACTCTCCCTGAATCAATCTCAAAAACATCATGAACAAGTGCATCATAGTGAGCCATAACATCTTCCGCCGTCCTTCCCGGAACATGATTAGCGATTTTCTGCCACCGTTCAATATCGTTTTCAGAGTACATAACAAGAGCTTGTTCGAATAACTTGTCTTCAAATCTCGTCCATGTAGAATTCGGATGAATCATCGCCGGTGATTCGCCGATCAGCCACCGATTGTTCGCTGGATACATCATCCTTCTTGTTTGGAATTAAATTAAAAAATAAGTTTGAAAAGAAGAAAGGGTTTTTGGTGAGGAATTTAAGGAGGTTTTTTTATTTGGTAAATGTGACCCAACCCACCCTAGTATATATATAGAAAAAAATCATTTAAAAAAAAAATATTACTCTATATTTCTTCCGATATTTACTTGTCCATTATATTAAAAAATGTTTGTTATTACAAACGTATTTGTATTTCTGTGAATATCAATTAAGTGGATTCATTTGGAGAAAAATTAGGACTAAAAAGTTCCTCTCTTCTCTGTACTTTTATTTTCTTTTCATGTTTTATATAATTTCGTAACATTTTCACTTTTTTGTATTTTTAAACATATGAACAAAAAAAAATTATTCATTTTTACATTCGTTAATTACATATTTCTTAAATTATTTTTGAAGATCTAAAATTATAGCTAGCAACTCTCTCCTTTGTCAAATTATTTGGCCTAATTCTCTCTTACACCCTTCTTGAGAAATACTTTCTCTATCGACTATTATTTCCTCAGTATTAATTATAGGTATTTACTTGTTTAGTTTGAATATATATAGCTAGCAACTCTCTCATTGTCAAATTATTTGGCCTAATTCTCTCTTACACCCTTCTTGAGAAATACTTTCTTTATCGACTATTATTTCTTCATTGTATTAATTATAGATATTTATTTTTACTTGTTTAGTTTAAATATTTTAGATATGATATATTTACTTTTACTTGATCAATTTTAAAAATTTGGACATAATATATCACTTAATTTTGATTTTACCTCTATGATTAACTATAGTTATTTTAAAGTATTGAGAAAATTGATATAGTTAAATTGTCATTTTATAAATTTTTCTTTAAGAAATATGTCAAATTAATAATAATTAAATAAAAATAGGTTGAAATCTTATTTCATCTTTCATCCGTATTTGAACAATCATAATATATCATTTATATTTGAGATATTTATAATCTTCAATTAAAATAATTACTAAGAGTAAAATAAGAAAAATAAAAATATAAATTTAATTTTTAGAATAATAAATAAATGTGTATAATTATTTTTTTAAATCATGACGAATAATTTAAAATCGAAAGAATAAGATTTGAAATTTTAGAAGTGTTAGCAAATAGGAGTTGGTTTGCTATTGGTGGGGGCAAATTAATTTTAACTTATTTGGTGGGGTAGGGGGCAAATTAAAGTTTTTTTGAGATTTGAGTGTACAATTTTGTCACGTTTTTACTATATTTGGGGTGGCATGAGTAGAAGTGACATCAAATATTCTAATCGGGAAATTCTAAAAATAATGAATTATAAGTTTATTTTTAATATATTTTGGGTTGTCAAAAATATTTTTAATCTATTGAAATAATTTTTAAAATATTTTTTCAATTATGTTTAATTAGTTGAATATTTTTTAAACAAGTTCGATAACTGATATTCTATCTTGATTATGTATTATTTATTTTCTATCACTGCTCATCTGCATCCTTTCCCGTCTCCACTCTCGTCATCTTCACCCCTATCATCCTACATTTCTACCTTACTACGTCCAGCTCCTATATTATTTATTTAAACTATATATAATTACTTTTAAGATAATATTATTTATTTATCTATCAAACATAAAAAATAAAAAAATAAAAAAGTAGAAAACACACTTATTTTTCTTTATCATATAATAAAATAATTCTCTTTCTCTTCTCAGATTAGCAAATCAGAAATAAATGAAAAGAAATAGAAAAGAACTATCTGAGTCCACAGAACTCACTGTGTGTCCTTAAGAAATTTAATCCCCTCAAGTATTTGAGGTTGTAGTTTAATTCCTCCAAAGATAAAACAGATTAATCATTAAAGAAGTAGTGATGCCTCAAACTTTAATAATTTTAACGAACTCAAAAAGACAGCAACGAGATAACACATACAGACACAATCGATTTTGCTTTGTAAGAAATGTATGCAGAAGAAGAGAATAAGTCAATGCAGAAAAATGAGAGAAAGTCTCTTTATTTATAGCCAACAAAAGGTAAAGGTCACAACTTTTTTGGAAAAAGACAACCTTTCAGATGGGTCACAACCCTTTGGAAAAGACGCAACCTTTCAAACGGTCACAATCCTTTAGAAAAAATACAACTTTTCATAAAGATCGCAACCTTTCAAAAGAGTCACAACCATTTATTTTCTATTCACACCTTTAAACCCAACCAATCGCACTGATATGATATCACCGGACTATAAATTATAGTTGCCACGGTTTTCTTAAATGATTACTCAATTAATAAATAGTAACCTTTTCAGTTTTAATTTTATTTGACAAAAATTAAATTTCTAAGATAATAACTATTAATACACATTAAAGACAATCTTGGACATCCAAAATTAAAAAATAGAATCTAATTAGATATTTAATTGATGCCAATAATATATGTTGACCTATAGCTAATAACTATACTAATTATTGTTGTTGCAGTGGTTGACTTCTATTGGTTAATCATTACAGCTGTAGTTAATTAATTCCAATAGGACAAAGTGAACAAGAAATTGGGAATACTTGCGCTGTCAAGGGTTTGATGTGACCAAAATGTGAGTTTTAAAATCGTGACCTAGTGATTAATAAATTTAGGCTTAAGTCATCGACCGCCTCTTAAAGTTGTCCGCATAATTCATTTAGACACCTCAACTAAGACTTGTACCTATTGAACATCTAAATTGTTCAAAACATGTACATATTAAACACAAAATGCTGATATGGCAAAAAATGTGTTTTGCACTTCCCTAAAACACGTGAAAAGATTGAAAATAGTGTTTTTTTGAAATTTTTTTACATTTTTTCTTCTTTTATTGACACTTGGCATTATAATTAAATTAAAAACACTTTTCTTCTATCATTTACACTTTTTTTTTTAAAAAAAAAAAAGACACCACTCCCTACCTATCATCTTCTTCATACTTTAGTTTGCAAAACATTCTTCATTTTAGCTCCAAAATTGTTTTTCTTTCTTTTTTATAAAATAAAATATTATTTCTTTCAAATATGAAGATAAATGAAAATCAACTATGAAGATTCAGATTTGAAAGAAGTATGATTTATTTCAAATCTCATAAAAATAAGGAACAAATATGAAGAAGAAGAAAAAAGATAAATGATTTTTACGTATAAAAAAAGTTAGCTGATATTTGTTTATCAAAATTTTCGAACAAAGATTTTTACTCAAATTCATATATAAACCCATTAAATTTATCAAAAATGATATTCAAAAAATTGAAAGAATTAATTTTTGAGCTATCAATTTCATGTTGTCATCGATGTAGAAATGAATAACCGCCGGCAAAATTTTCTTTCTTCTTCACTCTTAGTATGAAAATGTATATATATATTTTTAAAAAGTTAATCCTCAAGTTATTTGAAAAGAATTAGGTTTTGTGATTTGAGAAATAATGTGTTTTGGGAAGAAGATGAAGATGAAAGGGGGTGGGTAGGGGTAGGGTTGGGTAGAATAGGTTGACATTTTCATTTTTTTCTTTTTCTTTTAAAAAAAATTAGATATAAAAAGTATTTGAAATAATTTTAAACAAAATTATTTTTTTATAATTTTTGGGGCCCAATGCCACATGTTATTTTTTAATTAGCTGTTTTGCCATCTCACCGCAAGTGTACCACACACTCTTCATATTTTTTTGCTGATTATCAAAAAATGCCTAATAGGAACAATTTTTAAATTGGTAAAAGTGTTCAATAGGTACTAGTCTTAGTCGAGGTGTCTAAGTGAATTATGCGGACAACTTTAAGGGGCCGCTGATGACTTAAGCCATAAATTTATAATGTGAACTGAGAAGTATGAGATCTCTAAGTTTTAAAAAGAAATTGAAGGAAGTATAAAAGGTCTCAAATTTTAATTTTAATAAAATCAAAATTCTAGGTATTTAATTAACTTGGACCCCATAATTATTGGAAAGAAAATCTAATAATAGTGCATGATATTTTGGTTTAGATAGAACTCTATTTCTAATTGGTGGGAAAAAATAAATTGCATTTAGTTATAAATAGAGGGTAAATTTTGTTGTCAAAATAAAAATTATTGGGACAAATTTCACATATAGTCATATAATTATTACTTACTTTTTAAAAAAAAGTTATTTAACTATCCTTTTCTTAAAACATAAATGTCACTAGATTTTTGAGATACTAATTACAAAATCATAAAGTCGAAAAATACTAAACTTTTTGTGAAATCCAGTGATCCATCAGTACTTTCGTCAATCAAACAAGGTAGCAGATGTTTTGTCCAGAATAGGTTACAAGCTAACAACGACCACCCAACCACATATCCTAATATCTTCTCCTGAAGTTGTTAAAGAGTTCCTCAAGGCAGATCGGGAAGGAGTGTTGTGTAGTAAACTAATTGTAACGACCCGTTCCCGTCGTTATAGAAAAGCCAATGGGGAAAGAATTAGGGCCAGAAAACTTTTGAGTAGTAATTTTGGATTTCCCAACTTAGTCCAGATTTGGACGAAATTAGAGTCGTTAAGGTGTAGGAAAATCTGGTAACAATCGGGTGACTTATTTATGATTTTGATTACATGAGTGGTTAGATAAGTCGTTAAGGAATCTATACGACCTCACAGAATTGAATTTGGGTGAGTAGAACTTTCGAAACTGATCTTAGCGTGAAAGGGTATTTTCTAAGTGTCATGGGATGAAGGCGTGTTGTGAAATAGGGGTTTGGAATTCTTAATTTTGCTCACTGGTTCCATGCAAGCCGCTAGGGCGGGATTTATCCCACCAGGGCTGGGCCGCTGTGGAGGGACAGACACTACTTAAGTCGGAAATAAACCCCAAAAATATTTTATTCTACACTTTTCAACTTTAAGAGCTAAGGAACGACCCCAGGGTTTTCTTGACAGTTTTCCACCATTCTTGAGGCTAAATTGACAGTTTTCCACCATTCTTGAGTCTAAAGGTAAGGTTTTCCCTTCCCGAATCCATTTTTCGATCCATAGAATGTAAATTCGTAGGTAATTATTGTTGGGGAAGAGTTTTGATCTGAAACTAATGGTGGGAAAAGCCCTAAAGTATTAGGATCTTGGGTTGGTCTAGGGTTATTGGGTTTGTTATAATCCGGATAATTAGACCTTTAAATGTTGATCCTTGCGTTAATTGTATATTTTTAGACCACGAACAAGGGGAAAGAATCCGGAAAGAAAGATTCAAGTGTCTTAGGGGATTCAAGCTTGGATTCGAGGTAGGTGATGGTTGTGATTTCATGTTGGTGTGATATATGTTTGTAATTGCTTCATTATAATGCATGTATATATTCGAATGTTGCATTATTGATCACCCTAATCGTAACTGAGGATAATTGAATAATTGTATGCCATGAATCATCTCTTATTATATGATTGTGAGAATATACATTGTGATTGTGGTTTGTTGAATGGATCGGGTGTT
>NW_006239660.1:112585-126403 GCF_000226075.1 Solanum tuberosum | reverse complement strand
TATGTTGAGTATATGTATGGTTGGCTATGGTCTTATATGTTAATGTTGACTTGTATTATGTCTCTTATACTTGTAAAGGAAAGGTTTTATCAAAGGATATGAAAGCATACATTTCTTGTAAATGTCCGTTGTGCATATTTTCTTGCATGGTCTCCCTAATTAGTACTTAATTGTGTTAACCCCCCTTTCTTTCCCTTTTTGACTAAAGTGTAGGGATTTGGAGATGCTGACATGTCATGGCTACTTGATAAGTTTCTAAGTGTTGAAGATGAAGACTTGGTGAGTCCTCATAGATTCGAGAACAATACCCTACATTGTTCCTTTTTTTTTTATTGTTCTTTCTAGTTATTTGTCTTTAAGTTTTGTATGGGCTTAATCCTAATGTTGTATTCAAAGTATTAGATGGTTTGAGACATAATGTATAAAGTCTAGAAAGTCTTCCGCTTGCTATTTTTTAATGAAATGTCTTCTTTGTAAAGTAAAGTTTTTAATTCCTTATTGGTTTTTAGTGTCTATGCGATGAATGAATGCTAAGAGGCTTGTATTAGACCTCTTCGAGGTCGAGTACGCCGGTTACGACTAGGGGGTGCTCCCGGGTCGTGACAAGTACACTGTGGTTGTGTACTGATACTATATTTGCTTGTTCTTTGATAAGTACAGGGAATCTTCAGGCGTCTATTGATAGACCTTAGCTCAGTGATTATTGAGCGTGACCGGATTCAAGGGTGAGCCAGTTCTTTCAAGCTGCCATGGATCTTTCTTATTTAAGTCTAATCTCTTCGGACTCTGACTATTTGTTAAAGGTGTTTGTTTAGTTTCGAGGTTGTACCCCTTGTTCATAGACTTGTCGTTAGTAGAGTTTGGTACAATGACTTTCAGGTTCTAGGGATTGTTCTTCCGCATTGTTTAGTTGTTAGATCATTTGGAAGTTTATGGGAACTTTAGTTTTTAGATATTTAACTTGCTTATGTAACGTAAATGCTTTAGTTTTTTGTTTAGTTGCTTGGTTTAGGTCATAGTAGTGGTTCTCCCACCGGAGGGTTAGTGTGAGTGTCAATCACGACGGTCTGGATCGTGACAAAGTTGGTATCAGATCCCTAGGTCTCAAGGAACTCTTCGTCTCAAGCTTGTATAGGAATAGAAGGAAAGAGATAAGGATATCAAAACTCTCAACAACCTTACTATTCAACATACTATCCCCCCCCCCCCACTTAGGAGTAAACCCAACTAAGGCTAACATGAAAACAACATAGGGACTTTAATACAAGACACTCACAATCTATAAGGAACTAACACATACCGGTGCCTTCATCCGGATTAGCTCATCTGTCATTGTTAGCTTGAAGCACACAGAAATGATTTTTCTTTGGAGCATTAAGATCCAAACCATCAAGAGAAGCTTGTTTATCATCCCTTCCTTTCGTCAAGAGTGTTGGGTAATCTCTCATCTTATGACCCTTGTTTCCACACCCAAAGCAACAATCTGTGCCAGCAAGACACTTACCCAAATGTTGCTTCCCACACTTGGCACATCTAGATCTTTCAAAAGAAGAACCACTTCCATTCCCTCCTTGATATTTAGGGTTAGACACCTTATCATTGTTAACCACTGGGGAATCTTGTTTGGAGAACCTTTTTTTGGACATTGGTTGACTTTTTTCATCGGACCTAAACCTCTTTATCTCCCTACTATTTCTCTTAAGTTTGGACTCCTCAATAGATTGAGCATACACAGTGAGTCTAAAAATATTCATGTCATCATGAAGCATTGTCGTACGACACTTTTCCTTAACTAAGTCGGATACACCAGTCACAAATCAACTCTTCTCATCCCTAGGGTTGGACACCAAAGATGGAGCATACTTAAACAATAGGGTAAACTTCAAGGAATGCTCATCCACGCTCATGCTACCTTGCTTAAGGTTGATAAATTCCTCCACCTTAACCTCCTTCTTCTCACGGGAAAAGTACCTACCAAGAAATGCTTTCTTAAACTCCTCACATTCTATAGGACCCGCTTCTACCGGCCTATTGCTTTTACATTGAGTGAACCAAACTTGGACAACATCTTTCAATTGGTAAGAGACAAATTCCGTTTTTTCTCTAGAAGTCACCCCCATAGCATTGACTATCTTATACACCTAATCCAAAAATTCTTGGGGATCCTCTCCCACCTTGGAACCAAAAAAAATCGGAGGATTCATCCTCACAAAGTCCCTTAACCTAGAAGCCATAGTACTCTCAATAGCATTCATGCTAGGCCCCACATCTCTATTAACTTGGGCCATCATAGCTTGGGCTAAGGTTAGAAAAACCGACCAAATTTCTTCATTAGTCATAGCCGGAGCATCAACCGAAACTTGGTTGTCTTGAGGAACTTGGTCACCTTGAGGACCTTAAGGAGGGACTCCCTCATTCACAATCTCCTCTTACACTCTTCTTGTGGGCGTCCTTCTTGTATTCATATCCTATAGACACAAGAGAAGAATTAGGAAAATGACACTTAAAGAGCTAAACTCTAAGGTACAACTTCAAGAATAATGAAATCAGTGTAACTTCCTAACGTCCTATAGCCCCTCGTTCATAAATGTGTCGCGACTCACACCGATGAACAAGACTCTACTAGACGTGACTTGTGAGACATCAATCCTAAAAATCATTCCAAAATCTTGTGCTCTGATACAATGTTTATATCGACCCGAGCCTATACCCTGGAAGTTACATGGTGTACTTGACCCCGAAGGGGGTCTCGTACAAGCCTCTTAGCATTAATAACATTCGATACATAGAAATAGTGCGAAATTTAAAAATTTTCTTTAAATCCATACAATCCAAAAGTTTATAAAAACATTCGAAAATAGCGGAAGTCTATTGTCTCACATGGCCATCTAAACAACATTTGAAAACTAAAGTAGGGACACGACCCTTTACAATCGAAAGACTAACAAATGTCTATTACATGAAAAAAATGGAAACTACAATACTTGTCCTCGATCTATGAGGACATACCACTTTGCCTTGGAAGAATCTCAAATCCAAGCTTTACTAGAGAGAGTCAAACCGAGTACCAATCCCTACACTTCATAAAGGTAAAGAAAATATGGGTTAGCACAATTAAGTACTAAGTATGATGACCATGCAAAACAACACTTGTAGTAAAACATGAAGAAGTATGGGTTAGCACAATTAAGTACTAAGTATGATAGCCATGCAAAAACATGCTTAAAACGGACATTATATTTGAAAGTCATGATATATGTCATTTTGAGAAAACTTCATGAACATAAGCATAAGAGGCATAATATACACACATAACCAACATACAAGTTAATTCACCACATTAGAACATAATCAACATATAAGACATTTCATTACATTAAGCTTTCACCTCAAGTAACCCCAAGTCATACTTTGTGCAATGTATGAATAGCTTCACATACCACCATCCACACTAGATACTACTTAAGGCCACCAAAAGTGAACTTACCAATCATCATTTCCATCTTTACACAATACTCATAAATAAGAGACATAAACATTTCATAAGTCATATCATCACATTCGGACCATCATCTAGGGCAACCCTAAGTTATACTTGTGCAATGTATAAGTAACATCCCATACTACTACTCACACTAAGTACTCCTTTGAAGTCACTATAGACAAGGCACATTCATACTCAATAAGTCATGACAAGGAAGTAACTCATAATACAATCCAAGTATAGCATGCATCATTACATTAAATATATAAGTCAACATTCCCCATTAGCTTCATTAAGAACACCTTTATTTATTAGACATTAAACCAACATTTTCATTAGCATCATCATAAGAGCATATTCATTTCATTTAACATTATAACATAAAGGAACACATCATAACCCCTCTCAAAGCCTACTTGTGCAATGCATGGTTGACATCCTATACTACCACCTACACTAAGTAGTGCATTCTTGAGAAGACATAGTTCATTAACATTATTTGTGGGGGTAATCCTTAACCGACATAGACCATGTGAGCAAATTCATGGAATCCCGGTGTCACCCTCTCCGGATAAGGGATTCCTACTTGCCTAAGGTAGGACCATTACTTTTAGCTTAGGTGGATCCACTAGCTAGACCTATGTGGGCACATAGTTATAGGATATGGAGATTGCTACTAGATACCCTGTCTCAACTCACGAATGAGCATCCATCTCAAGAGATTGCTACTAGATACCCCGCCTCAACTCCCGGATGAGTATCCATCTCAATTCATATCCACTCGGTGCTTAATATTATTCTCCATAGAGTACTTAACATTCATTATTTTAGTCATCATTATGGGATAAGAGATTGTTACTAGATACCCTGCCTCAACTTTTGGATGAGCATCCATCTCAAACCCAACATTCAATCATTAGATAGCTCATAGATTCAAAGATGAGAATAGTCTTTCAACTAAGAATCACATATTGTGAGAAAGTCCTTTCACAACATGTCATTATCATTCATTAGAGTACAATTGAGAATAGCCTTTTAATAGATACTTCATCATTAACATCATCATAGAGACTTCATTCTTTAGTCATTCATGAGTGTGTGTATGTGAGAATAACCTTTCACATATAGCCTCATCATTCATAGGCGTTAATTGAGAAATAACATTCAATCATAACACAATTACATTCTAATCATGACCATAACACTTTCATTGAGATCACACACATATACTTCACATCATAATCATACATAATCCTTCATGAAATTACCCCTTAGGGATATGAACCAACATCAACCCATAAATCTAAGATGCTACAATATATAAGGAAATTGACATTATTCAATAACTAATTCCATATAAACATAAACAATTCAACATCCTTTCATGATCAATCAATTCCCAATCACAATTCACAACTCAAGAAATTTGGGGGATACATGGGTTCATAGAAGAAATTGACCATAATTCATCAATAATTCAACAATCCATTCATAATTCATCATGTAAAACCTTTTGAAAATGTTTTGGGATTGAACCCATGCATAGATTGAAAACTAGGGTTTTTGGGAAACTTTGAAGATTTGAAATCATCTTTGAAATTGGCTCCTTGAAAGAAACTAAGTCAAAGATGAAGACTACCCTACCCTTTAGTAAGAATCCCCAAGAAATTTGAGGAAGAACACCTTGAATCCACAAACCCTAGCTTAAATGGCTCCCTTCTTCTTCCTTGAGTTTTTAGAGAGAGAAATTTTGGGAGGGATGAACTATTTTATTGATTTGGGGAAATAAGGAGTAAATGACTTGTTTTAAGACTTAAAACTATATATACTAGTGATATAAAACAATTAAAAACAACCCCACTCATTAATTAATTAAAATAAAATTACTTATACACTCTCAACTAAGGCAGCCCCATCAGGGACCACGCCCACTTTGACGGGTCGTGAAAGGCACCACGGCCATGGTGGTTCCCGTGGTCCCTTGACCAGTGTGCCTTTCCACCTTGCCAAGCCTTCAAGGGCCTAAGGGAAGACCTCTAGACCTCCCACGATCCGTGGACAAGACCACGAGTCGTGGTGATGGTCGTGGTCATGGAGGCAGTAGCTTGGCCAAGTTGCCTTGCTTCCCATGCAACCAAGTGATCTTCACGACCACTTATACGGACCGTCTAGGGCACCACGAGTCGTGAAGTGGCTCATGAAGGGAAGCCTTGGCTTGGCACCTCACAAGGGCACACTGCTATGCCAACCACGGATGGCACCACGACTCGTGGTGGCCACCACGGGTCGTGAAGACCCTCGTGGTCATGGTAGGCAGTGGCTAAGCCTAGTTTTTTTTAGGCAACCTTGGCCCCTCACCATGGCCTACACCCAAAACCCTTAGCCCTTGCCCTTAACCCTTACGTTTAGACTCTAGTTCAACCTATCATTTTCCGAGTTGTTACATCTATAATCACTAATACTAACAGTAACAGTGAAAATGTAATGTTAAACATTTAACTATATATATAATATATCCTTTCAAACAAACAAAAAAATTCTTTTTTAAAAAATCTAATAAATAAAAATTCAATTAAAAACTCGATCCAATTCAAAACTCAAACTTATATGAAGAAAGCAAAATATTGAAAAAAAAGGAACTCCAAATAATATTCCAAAACCTAGGCTAAATTATGTGATAAAATTAGAGTAAACATTATGTAGATTCGTAAAAGAAAGTTGTGAATTGATGGAAAATCTATTTTATTCCTTTGTTCCTCATAGATAATGGTATAAAAGAAGCTATCTTAATAGATTTTAAGAGATAATGAGATATATCAAATATTGCCTTTATCCCAAATCTAGCACCTTTTTTTTGTGGTTTGTAAAATTATGATGTTTAATTCTTTTTCCAAAAAAGGAAAGTTTGAATCCACGTGTCCTCTAACTTATCTACAATAATTAACATTTTATTTATTTTTGCTATTTCCATATTTTAGTTGTTTCCTTTATTTATTGTTGATAATTAATTTTATTTTAGTTTTATAAATTAATAAGTATTGTTTAGATGAATAATTTTAACAATATTAACAACTAATAATATAAGTTATACATAATGAATGTGAATAAATTTACTTTTTCCAAAACATATTTCATTAATAATTATTTATTACCGATTGGGTTGGCTTTTCAAAAGAGCAAATGGATAAAACTTTTTATAGGATTCTTCAGAATTAATAATACCAAAGTCGGCAGAAGAAAAAAAATGAAAATAAAAATAAAAGTGAAATTTTTTCCACCAAACTCTTATCCATTTTACATGCAACATTACATATATACAATAATTAATATAGGAAAACTTTAGGAAGTCTTCTTCCTATTGGAGCCCACATAGATAATGTCATATCCAAATATATAGACTATTGTGCACCATTAAGCTTTAACTATGGAATTTCTTTTATCTTACTCAGTGGCGGATCCAGAATTTTTATTGAGGGGGTTCGAAGTATAAAGAAGTAAACACGTAAAAGTTACAAGATGAAAAACCGAGTGATATGGGAGGAAAATTTTAATTTTAATCCGCTAAATTTAACTTATATTGTCATGTTGTGTTTAGGTTCTTCCTACTTTTACCCTGGTCCATCGAGCTTTTAAATTTTCTAGTGTCTTTCCTTTTATTTTGCAGTATTCTACTTTTTAGATTTTTTTTCTAAATTTGAATTAGTGCACATTTAATCATATGTTACTTTAAAAACCATCAAGATTCTTTAGAAATGTGTAAAGCTCGAGTTACTAATATTATAGTGCATATTTCGAAGATAAATAAATGACATCGTCAATTTTTTTAGTTCATTTAATTCAATTTACTAGGTTAATCATTTATTTTAAAAAACAAATTATGAACCAATCAAATAAGTTTAGTGTAGTTTTAATCTCTTTAGAATTGACTTGAAAATAGTAAGAAAGAGATACAAAACATTAAGAAAGAATTCAATTAAATAGATTTTATTAAAAGAATATTCACAACTTTTAAAGTTTTCCATTTGATTAATCTTAATTTACTTTATTTTATATAATAGTTTTCTAATTCAATTTTAAATTTAATAACAATACATCATTTTCTCAAAGAGTTTCTTTAAGTTAGTACAAAGTTATGTGGAAATAAAATGAGCAATATAAATAAGAAGAATAAAAGATAAAAATATAAAAAATGTGGCTAATAAATTTAAACAAAGATAAATTGAGAAAAAGAGATAACATAAAAAGAAAAATTAATAAAAATAAAAATAATAATAATAATATAGTTTTAGATTGAATTCAAAAATAATGAGGCCTTTTATTGGGTATTCTAAGCCCAAAACTGAGCCCATCTCAGTCTTTTCAAAGCAATAAAAAAGGTTAAAACTTGTTGCACTCACCGAGAATCGAACTCGAAACGTGCGGTTTAGAAATGAACCCCCTTACCAGTGAGCCATGCTCCTCTTTTGGATGTTGAGGGGGTTCATTTTAGTATCTATACGCTTAAAATCAAAAGTCTTCCTTATATATACAGTGTAATTTTTCGACGAGGGGGTTCGGGTGAACCCCCTAAGATCAAAGTAGGTCCGCCCCTGATCTTACTCCCTCCGTTTCACAAATAGTGGCCTAGTTTGACTTGACACGGGGTTTAAGAAAATAAAGAAGACTTTTGAATCTTGTGGCCCTAAATTAAAGTTATGTCAAATGTACAAAATTATCCTTTAATCTTGTGGTCATATATGTCACGTGGAAAGTTGAAAGTAAAATGTTACAAAAAAAGGAAAGAGGTCATTCTTTTTTAAACAAACTAAAAAGGAAATGAGGTCATTCTTTTTTAAACGAATGGAGTATTAATTAGATGTTCGAATTTAAATTTTGAATATAAAAAGAAAAAGAGGTTCGAAATTAAATTTTGAATATAAAAAAAAAAATGGTTAGGAGCATTGCTCTTAGAATGAACCTGCAATATATGATTCAAATGTTAATTTTACTGTAGATATCAAAGATCGAGTGAAAAGATATAAAAAAAATATTGTCTTATTGGGATATTTTTTATTTGATAAAAAATTGTGATAGAATGATAAGTATTCTTTTCTTATTAATCGAATATATATTTCAATTTCAATCTTTTGGAATGCAGTCTTATTTGATAGGGAAAAATTTATTCCATAAAATTTTAAGCACAATTTAAATTAATTAAACCTCAAAATAGATATTAAAAGCGACACTTGGTAGGGTTGAATCAAATTAAAACTTGTAGGTACATATAATTAGTTAAACTTCAAAATGATTATGTATCAAACATTTGGTGCAGAAATTTTTTAAGATATTCTTGCATGAATATTTTCGTTCGTTTTATTTTAAAATAAGGTCACGACTCACAATAAGATAATAAATATCTTTTTTATTTTTCAATTTTTAAAAGTTTTGAATTTAGATTCACGAAATAAAATCACTTTTTGTAAGGAATAATTTATCCTCAAATCAAAATTTTATAACATAAATCCAAATTAATCAATTCGAAAATAAGTATCTGAGTGACTACTATTGAGCAAACTTTAAAAAAACAGTACATTGGATTTGGATATCTATGAAATGAACTTCAACTATTGTTGATAGAGAACGCACATGAACGAAATATAATTATATTTATTTTGCAATTCTATAAGTTAAAAAATAATATTATAATCTTATGATGATATCACTCAAATATCTTGTCAAAACGATTATATTTATTTCACAATTCAAAAGGTTAAAAAATAATAAAAATAACAATAAAAAAATAATCTAATCTTAAGATGATATCACTCAAATCTCTAGTCACTTCCATTTTATGACACGTTATTATTTCACTAAATCCAAATACATATATGATCTCAAAAGGGTCCATATGAGAAAAAATTGTAATAGTTTAGTTGGTCGATTATTTGAATTTTTATTGTCGTCTTATAATTTTATTTCCCTTACCTTTTTTTTTCTAAAAGAAAAAGAAGAAGGGTTTGTATACAAAGTTGCAAACTATGTGTTTTGGAAGCAAAAAAGATCTTTTTCTTCCTTTAAAAATATATACTTTAAAAAGAGGTCTCAGGTTCGAGCTCTGAGTATGGAGGAAATCTTGTTGAAAGCGCCATCCCAAAAAGGCCCTGCAATGCACGATTCGAATTTAATCGAAGCTCCAATATGAGCTCCGGTGATGGGAAACCAAAAAAATATATACTTTTGGAATATTATTTGTCTAATACTAGTAAAAATATTTTTCACATGACTTGATCAGATATAAATTGTTATAACCGTAATATTTTTAAAACACTTTCAAAACTGTTTTATGTTTGTTTGAAGTTTTAGACTTATTGACTTTACAAACTCTGCTCTAAGTTTTTGCAAAATCTCCTTTTTTTCCTTCTTTTTTTTGAGTTAAATCATGCATAAATTTATAATTTCAGATTTTTGAAATTCACTTTACGTTTTCAAAACCTATTAAAAATCAAGTAAAAAAATAGTTTTGTGCAAGATTAGTAGGTGATTCGACAATTCGGGACGGAAGAAGGTTAACCGAGAGATGGTTATCGAGAATTGCGTGAATGATGAGACTGGCCTAACCTAAAGTCAAGATTCTTCCCTCTCATAATTAAAAGACATGAACACAAGGTATTTCCTACTTTTGCAGAATAAGAAGGGATAGAAAAAACATCTCGAGCAATACAAGGTATTATTTAATTTTTAAAAGTATCTAAAATTGAAATTGGAAAATATTTAAAGTTCACATTCAAATAAACATTCTTTTAAAAAAAACTATGGAGAGTCGAATTTGCAAACTCAACACTCCAAACGCCACCTTCAATATTATAAATATTGTACTATTAACCAATAATGATTATTGTTGAGTAGTTAATGTTTTTTTCATTTTTTCAAGTATTGTTAAATGAAGAACCACCATTGTTAAAACAATGTTTTACCCTTAAAGTATAAAACTTTGTTGTGTGTACTTATATTTAATCAATTATCAATATAAATACGTGACACAAAATGAAAAACTTTAAAAAATAAATATTGTACTACATTGTACATCAATTATTTCCAAAGTACTCTTATTAATTAAGTATTATAATACTTAGTTGTCTTTTTCTTTAAAAAAATCAAGTTGGTACCTACATTTTATTAGTAACATTTGTCCACATTGAGTTTGAGGATGTTGACTAGGTACCACGAATGCCGTGTGATGTCGGCAACCGCCTTTACATGTAAATTTTGTCCTGTTGAACACACGCTTTTAGTGACACCAATAATTGATTTTGATCGCGTTAGATATTTTTTCATTCTTAATTATAAGTCTTAAATTTAAGTCTTGTTAGAAATTTATAGATTTAATCGAGTCTCATATGAATATTGAACATGAGATATTTGGTCAAATTCTAACTAAATAAAAATAGATTATCAACCAGAGGTTGGTAAGAACTTAGAGGTTTAGAGCCCCAACCAAAGTAGGCTCACCAACGAAGTAACATGTATTTGAAACAGTCGATAGTTGCTTCGTCTCATCTAAGAGTTTAATCTACTTCTTTTTCTTTCTCTTCCTCTTCCACTGCATAGTCGTGTACTCATGTTAATAGGTACTACGAATTTTCTGTCCTACACATCTAATCAATTCGTGTTGTTCACTGATTCCATCGAGAACTTTTATTTGTAAAATTGAAACATAATGCGTTCTAAGCTCTGAACGAGAAAGATCTCTTTTTTAATTACCTTTCGAGCTATTCCAAGAAAATTCATTCTTGAAGAAAACTCTATCCGAATCAAATTAGAACTTTTTTTTTAGACTAGGCCTCTCCGGCTGAGCTAAGCGGCAATGGCATATTCAGTATTAGATATCGGATGAGAAATTAAAAAATATATACCACCTGTCATTTGTAATTATATCACCTGCTGTCATTTTAAAATAATTGCCTCAGCCAATCTCCTTCTTTCTCTCGAGAAAAAACTGGAAAAATTCTCTGTTTTGTTAATTAAAAATTGTATACGTGGACGTGCTAATTTATTGACACGTGTTAGCCACTTGGCATCAGCAGCCTCAAACAAGAGATTTGGATAAGAAGATCTTGCCACGTATTTATTTATTAAATTATTAAATAGAAAATTTATGGTGGTGGTTATTTTAGGTGGTAATAAAAAAGAACATGCTTAATCCGTGTGGACCATATAACTAAATTATATTTTTTTAATTGGAATAATATTTAAATATTTAATGTGGATAAGGCTTTGACTAAGTTCATATTTTATTTATTGGGAAAGATTGTACAAATTGAGAATAATGGAATAATTGATAAAATGAGATTTTTGTAAATTGTAATAAAGTGAAATCAGAACGATTATATGAATATTTACTATTTATATTACTTTATAAGTTCGTTTCAAATATAATATTATTAAAAAAAGGTTTCTCTAGACCCTTCGACATGGCGGCTTGGGACTTCCAAGTGGGAGGTCTCAAGTTCAAAACGTCTTGTAAGCGAAACGTCTTGTAAGCGAAAGCAAAGGGTTTGTCTTTTGGGTCAAACTCGTCGCACCATGTTTGCCTGGTGTGTGTTACCTCTCCTACGTGGTTTGCAAGCTATTATATAGGAGCAAAGATTTTACCATGTGCGCACCAAAAGAATCTAGGTTGCGAATTTCCATTGTCATAAAAAAAAAGGTCGTTTCTCTATAGCAAAATGTATTTTTAATTTTAATTATTTTTTAAAATTAATGTTTTATATTCATTTTTTATCTCTACAATTTTAGATTTTCGCGAGAAAAACTTATTAAGAGAGAAACGATCTAAACTTAAAAGGCTGATTTTGTTCTAAACTTGAACTCACCAAACCTTTGATTCTCTACATATTTTCCCTTTTTATATTTAGTTAAAATTAAAATTAAAAAACTATATACTGCTAGTAAAGTAAATATTCAATCCAAACACAATTTCAAAACCTTTTATATAACAAAGAATATTCATCTAAATACTGCTTGTTTTTTAGAATATTTTGAAGACCTTTTTCATATAACATTTTTTAAAAAAGTTTATCAAGAAGGCCACCAAAAACAAATCAAGAACACATGATATTAAAATTTTTCTTAATTTTTGCCTAAACACATTCTTTAAATAGATCCACTGACATAAATTACATCCTCGAACTATTAAAATGAACAAAAAATATACTTATGGTTTTCCAAGGATAAGTTTAATCGAAATATAATAAAATTGACTAAAATTAATGTAGCAATTAAATATTTGTCCGACATAATACTCCATTTCCTACAAAGATCAAGAGCAAGGTTGGAAATATATATCGTCCAAATTTATTAAAACTCTCACACACCTTACATGGGGAAATTATGCGCATTATCAGGTGGTTGAAATGGATTGTTGCATCACGAAATTATGTGCATGCATTATCAAATGACGGAAATTGATCATTTTTTTAAAATTCTCACGATATATAATAGATAAAATAATATTTCAATTACATATAGTTTATTATCCTCTTTATTTAAGTACCACCAAAACAATTTAGAAATAACTAACATACTTTCTATTTTAGAATACCTAAAATAAAATAATAAATTAATGTACATATATTTGACCATAAATATTGTTTTTATCAAAATATCAAAGGGTGTCTTATTGTCAATCAATCACTCAATCTAGTGTTACTTTTCAATATAGACAATATCAAATTTTATTTTCCTATGATTATCGATAAACCATCATTGCTTTACTTGACACTAGTTACTAACCAAGGTCAGTTACTTGACACTAGTTACTAAACAAGGTCAAGTTGAGGGACTTTTGCTAGATGAGCCATCATCCAAAGTTTCTTTCAAATTTAAAAAAATCCACTTATCTAATAACATCATAATGTTGAAAATGAAAAGATGGGAAACAAAAGTGTAAAATGTTTTGATGGCATTTATAATGTAACAATGAGTAATTACAGAAGAAAAAATAACTATTGATTTTAAGAACTAAGTAAACTAATAATGACCAAATTGACTATTAAAAAAAACAGGTTTTACTGATAAATAAATTTTGTAAGTAAACAATATTTTATTTAACAATAGATTTTGTTAGCTAGGAATAAAATAGTGATGAATTAGCGATTACATTCTTAGCTAATTTCTGTATTTTTAATAGCCATGTGAGGGCCACAAACTTCCTTTTTTACATAGTATTTTCTTAACTTCATACTAAGTTGTACACTTGTACTACTAGTTGAATGTCTTAAAAGGGTTCTTAGATATTTCTGGACTTTTTTTTAACCTGACTTTATTTACATGAAACATTGAAACCAATGAGTTGG
>NW_006239660.1:103011-112048 GCF_000226075.1 Solanum tuberosum | reverse complement strand
CATATAGTCACTCAAAAATAGCTTAATTATGTTCTAGAGCTATCGTTTGCTAATTACGATTCGTAACTATATGTTAGAAGGATGAGAGAGGCGAGCGAGAGAGAGCAGAGAGTGGAGAGAAGCGAATTGTATATGTATAACTGTCGAATTATATATATATATCTTTCATAATTGTATATATGTAACTGGTATACATATGTATTTGTATATCTGACAAGCGAGATTGGAGAGGGAGGAGAGAGGCGAGCAAGAGACGGCAGAGAGTGGAAAGAGGTGAACTATATATGTATATATGTCAGATAATTGTATATATGTAACTTGTATACATATGTATTTGAATATCTGACAGCAAGATTGGGAGAGAGGGCAGAGAATGGAAAAAAGCTAATTGTATTTGTATATCTTTCATATAATTGTATATTTGTATAAAAGAGGAGAGAGGAAGAGAGGAGAGGAGCAACGTAATTATAGCTAAAATTAAATTGTGAGCCGTAATTAATTCAAACTATAGCTATGTTAGGGACAATGTCTTTGAGTAAAAAAAATAAATTATCTAATATATATATTTGCTTATATGCGTAATTTCCCTATAATCTCTTTAAGTTTCAATAACATTTTGAATGGGAAGTTAAAAAATTAGGATGAATTGAATCTTGAGTAACAAAGCAGCCCATTAACTAACTGGACTATATAAAGCCCAATAAGATCCATAGTTCTGAAACTTGGGCTCAGTACTAAAGTAGGCCTCTCAAATCTCAATCAACTTTGTAGGGTAAACATTTAAATTTGTTATTGAATTATGCGAAACAAAATAGATTTACTTTTCGTTAATAATTGGAATCAAATATACTTTAACTGTTAATCGATAAATCTCCAAGGATCCATGCCTCATGATTCGTAATTCAGAAAATTATGATCATCTTTTTTTACCTATCTCTATTAAAATATCAATATTTTTGTTTGTAATAGGGGTCGAACACGTATGTATCTAATGAACACATCACATGTTGCGTCCTCAAAATAAGAATTTCATTTCTTGCATGATCATTACTCAACCATTTTTTAAAAAAAATAAAAAAATATCGGCGGGATGCATTTATAAAGTGGTTATCTTTTACCAAGTTGCAACAATTTATATTAGTATATATATGATTCACTTTATATTTGATTATAACATAAAATCTTCAATTATTATTAAATTTAATAGTACTAACTTTAGGCTTACAAATATATCAAAAGGGTTTTAAACTACAACACCACAATAAAGTATCCACATTTTTTTTCAAAAAAAGTAAGTGACAAGAATGTTTTAATTTATTTTGGCAGGATTTTAATTACAACTTTTCACATTACACATTTAAAATTACAAAATTAAAGATTATTTTAATATACTTAAGATATCTTAAATCTAAAATCGTATAGTTAGTTTTTTTTTTTCATTTTGTTAAACTAATGTCAAATTAAAATTAAAATAAATAAATTAAAATGGAAGTACTATATCATTTCAGATTTTTCCAGACAACTTTCCGCCTTTGAGCTGGAAGTTGACGAAAAAACAACAATTAAATTTTTAATGCATTATTTTGTATTATAAAAAGTTGTAAAATGCTTTTTCTCACTTTCTGAAAAGTCTATTATCTTTTCGTATGGTTGATAAATGATAAGTATAATTTTATTTGAGAAGCAATCGAGATTAGGGAAAGTTCTCCAAATTCGATTAAATATATTATTATGATGTGCGTAAGCTAGTTCAAACCTCTTTTCTTTAAAAAAACTATTATTTGGAATCGAGGGGATGTGATATGAGTAAAAAAAATTACTATTTAACTTTAGATTACGTACCTTACAAATTACTAATGTGTATACACATCTATATACTTTGATAATTAGGTATCATCGAAGTTTGTGAGGATCTGAGGGATGGGTAGGATAATTTTATGCATTAATCGAAGATCACATACTATATTCGAGTTTTAAAAATAAAAAAAAAAGTCATGACAAAAAGTATCTCCTTAAATGAGATTTACGATATCTATAGAATCTGAATTAAAAATGGATATCAATAAAATAAAATGGTATTTAGGTACACACTCATACCAATATGTATTGAGAGTCAAGATCATGTTGATGGCAAAGGCAAAGAGACAATAGTCAAACACAATTTTCAAAACAAGTACACTTAGAATAAGTTTAATTAATTAAGTTAATATTAACTAATCACACTTATAGCTCCCCTCCATTTTTGTTGTGTAGTTTGACTAGGTGACATATGTCTGCATCAAACACATAATTAAATTGTTTTTAAGGCCTAATTCTATGTGATTAATTAACAACTGTCAAATCCCAGCAAAAAAAAAACTAAATTAATTGGTTTGGCAAATGCATAATAATCTTCTCTTGGAAAATCGTTAAATATCTCTTTAATTAATTCTTAATAATATATGCAGCCCCCATGTGACATCCATTATAAATTATTTGAATTTATTGGCAGACAATGTTACCTTCCAATCTTTTTCTTGAGATGTTATTTAATTAAAATTGGGATCCAGTTAACTTGGATTAAGTTTGAGTAAACAAAGAAAAAACAATGAAACAAGACACATCTTAATTAATTACTCATTAATATCTATATTGTTGGTGGAAAACTAATTAGGTTTTCCTGACATTTGAATAACTTTATTTGTAAAGATTAGATTGAGTTGATTTATTTCTCATCTCAATCATAATAGAAAAGTATAGATTTTTTTTTAAATCGCTTGTAAAGTTGTTAGAGAAAACACATTTATTAGAGTATGTAATTTTTAAAGTTATTCAAATCAAAATAGAACGGGCACCTATGATTGAGAAATGAAATGTCAAAAACAGGATGAGACAATCTCATAAGAAGAAGACTAGTGATTAGTCTTTACTGAAGACATGTGTCTTGATAAGAGGGTGTGAAAGTCGAGTATCATGAATTAGTAGGTTGTCGAGCATATCTACTTTCCAGGCCAGGGTTATTAGTATCTTTTTTCTTTTCTTTTTAACGTTTGCTTATTCTTAGATCTCCAGTACTACTAAATTATTTCTATCACTTAATTATTTTATTATCTTATTGTTGTTTGTTATTATAACTACTTTCTGTTCATCTTTGTTTTGAGACGAGGGTTCATTGGAAACAATCTCTCTACCCTCACAAGGTAAGAATAAGATTTGTCCTTCTAAACTCTACCAATAAAATTATATGGGATATGTTACATTAGTTTATTTTGTAAAATAATATTAGTATTTGTTACATATATACATTACGTGTGTTAAGTCAACTAGAATCGTATACTAGTTGGCTTTTCCAGCTACATCCATTATTATATTGTCCATTATATCAAAATCAGTCAAATAGTCAAAGTAGATCGTATCAAAATCAAACCAATAATTCAAAAGAATTAATCGAACCTAACATTGTATTAGTAAAAATATACTAAGCAAACGTGACAAGCATAGGAATATAATCAATTGTCGAATTAGTTTGATATTGCATCGGAGCGGATCAAATTCACATTGTACTAAGATTTATCACTATCTTCGAGATAGAGAGATGTTGTTTTTGAAAGACCATCGGTTCAAGAAAATTAAAACAGTAAGCAATTTCTATAAAGATTGTTTCCCGACAAATACATTTGGTAATTATTAACATCGTGATGAGGAAGCAAGTGGTTTCGTATATTTTTCAATTTGTACAAAGGTCTTTGACTGAGTGTAGAATTTATAAATGAATAATAACTTGTGAAACTTACAATAATAATAATAATAATAATAATAATAATAATAATAATAATAATAATAATAATAATAATAATAATAATAATAATAATAATAATAATAATAATAATAATAATAATAATAATAATAATAATAATAATAATAATAATAATAATAATAATAATAATAATAATAATAATAATAATAATAATAATAATAATAATAATAATAATAATAATAATAATAATAATAATAATAATAATAATAATAATAATAATAATAATAATAATAATAATAATAATAATAATAATAATAATAATAATAATAATAATAATAATAATAATAATAATAATAATAATAATAATAATAATAATAATAATAATAATAATAATAATAATAATAATAATAATAATAATAATAATAATAATAATAATAATAATAATAATAATAATAATAATAATAATAATAATAATAATAATAATAATAATAATAATAATAATAATAATAATAATAATAATAATAATAATAATAATAATAATAATAATAATAATAATAATAATAATAATAATAATAATAATAATAATAATAATAATAATAATAATAATAATAATAATAATAATAATAATAATAATAATAATAATAATAATAATAATAATAATAATAATAATAATAATAATAATAAATCCAATGCAATTACAAATTAGGTATAAGGAAGGTAGAATGACGCAAGCCTTGCTCCTTTCTATCTTTGTAGATAGAGAAGATTTTTTCGATAAATCATCAAATAATAAATATTAATTGTATGACTATAAATCATCTTATTAAATTTAAATTTAGATTATTACTAAATATAAAAATATGTCAATTCTTTTTTGATAGACTAAAACAGAAAGAGTTCCTCGTTAATTACAATAGAGGTAGTACTATTTTCTTAAAAACATATTTGAGTTGTTTGGCCAAATTCATTACCTTTATGACATTATAAAAATCATTATCTGCTAGGAGTATTATGAAGAAGCTATAATTTTTTGTAAATAATTTTAAGAATATTGTGATTATCTTAACAAAATCTTTTCACCAAACACATTAGTTATTATAAATTTAATGCTTTCTATTTAAAATATGTAACTGCATATTGACAAAATCATCTCATTACCTAAAAATGCTCTTCAACATTTGATGTTTTCTGTTACTTTTATTCACATAATCCAAACACACTTTAATTAAGTGTTTTTTTCCTCATCTCATAATTTGATGAACACAAAATTTGTTCGAATGGAAAACGTATTATCAGTAAAATAATTAAGATGCACGTGAGTCGATCCAAACATCATAGTCATTAACAAAAAACTAAGGTAAATTTCTAAAATATCCAAAATAAGTGGAAAGAATACCTAACAAAATACAACAACAAACTCAATCTAGTTTCATAGGTGGAATTTGCCGCGGGAAAAACTACATAGCCTTACCCCTACCTTTAACTAATACTCCCTCTATTTTATTTTATATGACTTACTTTTCTTTTTAGTCAATTCCACAAACAATGACATATTCCCATAATTAAGTAACTGTTTAACTTTAAAATACACATTTTACCCTCAATGAAATGATTTATAACCACATTTGGAGCACAGATTTCAAAAATCTTTCTTTCTTAAACTCTATATCGAATCAAATTAACTCATATAACATGACACAAAAGGAGTTAATACTATCTTTAACTAAGTTTAGGACTAACAATATAAACGAACTCACGCAAGTGGAAGAAATATAAGCAATAGGAATTGGCCATTGGGAGCCTTAAAAGTCCAATGACACCACCTCTTTGTTTGGTTTTTCTCTAGTTGCAACAACAAGAGCATAGCTGTTCAATGTCCAACTCAAACAGTATCCCCAAAATGGAATTGAATGCAAAAAAAAGATTGATTGGTTATGGAACTGCAAAAAAAATAAAAATGATGATCTCACTGCCCCATACTGCTACTACTTGCCAACCAACCAACCACTAGGTAGCTAAGGCATTCTCTGAGCCTCCATTTGTGCAGTAGTAGTAGTAGTAGTAGTGTCAATACATAATTAGCTGTAGAGCAGAGAGCACAGAGGAGACAGACAGAGAGAGGGGGGAGAGGGGGGCTCTGCAAATTTTGCAGAATAGGAAAAGGGGTTGGTTGATATAGTACATACTTATCCACTTACCATTTAAAAGGAATGGCCACTCTCTTTCTCTGTTGACATGGACTATACACCCCCATGTCTTTGGATAAATTTTCTACTGGACTTATCATCATCTTATTGCTTTTTTCAGCTTTTGGACCCCTAAAATATCTTTCATTGGTGTTTTCCCAACTAGGGATTTTACGTTGTGGTTCACTGATGAAATTGTTTCATACTTAATTAGCGATTTTAAGTTTGAGTTGTGAATATAAAAAAATCATGTTCGAAGCGTCATTTCAAAAATTGATTTTTTAGTTTGTGATTTAAATGTAATCGGGGCTTTAATGTAAATACAAGACATCGAATGAAAATAATGAAATACCCTTTACTCTATCTGAGAGATCTTTTAACCGACAACTATCACTATGAGATTCGTGATGATATGACGTCTCGTTCATGCTGCCAGAATTGCATTATACTTTGCCGAAGTATAGAACATATTCAACTCATGGATCCATCTAATAGGTCTTCTCGGAAGCAGTGAGGAATCTCTTAAATGTCGATACAATCCTATCTCGCACTAGCTACATGGTTTATTGGGTTATGTCACTTATGTGTTATCAAAACTTTCAGTTATATCGATGTTTAATACTATTCCCAAAACATATAACTCAGTGCTAAAGTAAAATACTTTCTAGTTGAGATAAGTTTTCAAAAGGGTCTCTTTAAGAGGCAACTATTCTATACTCAATCTTTTTGAAAACTCCAAAAACTCTTTATATCTAAAAAAAAATAGTGATTTTTCATAGTATAATATAATGATTAGTCCATGGATTTATTAAGAAAATTTAATTTCATATTTTTATATCAAATTATTAATAAATCTATCATGAGTGTTTCTATATATTCTCATCGAAATTGATTTATAGACTTATTAAGAGAATGTAATCATATCATCCTCTTTAATATTGACATTGGTAAATCTATCTTCTTACTTCAATCGATATCAATCTTACAAATTCATTATTAAGATAATACACTTTCATTAGATATATCTGACACGATCACTTTTTGGCAATAAATGACACGAATTTACTTTTTTGGGGTAAGTTAGCAATTAAAGGGGGCTGACAAGGATGTTGCTGTAAATTCATTTTTTTTCATCCAAAATGTCCTCTAAAGTTAAACTACTAAGAAAAGTCTTAAACCACTAGATAGTTTCAAGAAATTATACCGCCAATAACTTTTCATTAAAAAAATTGAAAACACTACCCAAGAAAGCATTTATATCCACTTTAATATTCTACTCATTCTCTTTTTTCAATTTTTTGATCTTCATTGTTTATTCTTCCATTCTTCTTCCTTTTCAATATTTCACTATTTTCGTTCATAAATTTTTATCTCATAGATAAGTATGTCTATATTGTTTTTAAGGAGAAAAAAATAAGGCATATTCATCAAATTTCAAAAATATACTTTAAATTAATATTTATTAATTTATTGATTAACTAATACCTCTACAAATTAAGGTATCATTGAAACTATCTAGTGGTTTAAGACTTTTTTTTATTGGTTTAACTTTAGAGGGCATTTTGAATGAAAAAATTAAATTTACAGCAACATTCTTGCCAATGCTCTTTAATTACGAACTTACCCTCAAAAAGTAACATCATGTCATTTCGTGCCAAATATATTTATCCTTAATTGTTTGTTGCCTTCCTTGGAATGTTTTCATTCTGTTACGATAAAATTCATTCAAAAGTTTTTTGTCCAATTAGGTCACTTCATTCTTTTTTCTTTCTTATCTATTGGAAAAAATGATTTGATTGTAATTTGGTTTAAATGGGGGTATAGTTGATAAGTTTGTGAAAGATTGTTTTCATGTCATTTTTTCCTTGGAATGTTTTCATTCTGTTTGGACGAGTTGTTTGCATTGTACTTCAATAAAGTATGATCCTTTTTCATATATTTTCTCCTCCCTTCCCAGTAGTACATTACTTATTAATTGTTGTATTGTTCGAATTCTTACTTTTAATATAAGATAATATATGTTATAGATACAAATTGTGAAATTAGCTATAAATATTTATGTTAAGGTAGATTGCACGTATTATACTCCATTATGGCATGACTCTTTTTCGTACCTAATGTAAAAGCATGATACTTTGTACATTGAACTAACTTTTTTAGTTAAATAGGGTTAGGTAGACACATTTTCAATTCATTGCCTAATTTGTAATTTCATTAGAAGCAATTGGTTGCATGTGATAGTGATTTAGTTTAAATGGAGTTAATTATAAGTTGAAAAATAGTTGTCTTCGTATAATTTATAAATAACGAGTGTAAATCGTAAAATCAGTTGCTAATATTTGTATCAGGTATGATGAATGCATTACACTCACTAAGATGTCATACTTCTTCTACCTAATGTGAACGTGGAATACTCCATACATTGGATTGACAATTTTAGTTAAAATAAGGTATGCTAGACACATTTTAAAGTTAATTGCCTAGTTTGCAAGTAGTAACTACATTATAGGCAATTGGTTGCATTTGATTTGTTGTTTGGTTAAAATTAATGGTTAAGACACATTTTAAGGATAATTGCCTTATTTGTAATTTCATTATAAGCTACAGGTTGCATTTGATTGTTGTTTGGTTAAAAAAGTTTTTTTTTTTTTTTTTAAAAAAAAACTAATATTGAGGATTAGGAAAAAGAAAAATGGGATTGAAGATTACATGATGAAAAATTAAATTCTTAAATAAAATAAATTTTTAAATAACTAATTAACTTTGCTATTCAGATACATATTTTAATAAAAAGTTGCTAATCGGTTCACTTGAGGATATAATGCCATTATGTGCCACTTATTTTTATTTGATCCACCGTCCATGGCAATTGAGTATATTTGTTAACAACTTGCTAAAGTATAATAGTTAATGTTAGTAATGGTGGATTCCGAATTTCGACTAAAGGATATCAAAATATAAAAAAATAAAATTATGAAAAAGTTAATGAGTGTCAATATATATATATAAATATTTTTATCTAGCTATATCATATGATTTTCTGACTAACAGATATCGATCAATACTTCTCAAATATATATATATATATATATATATATATAGCTTTGCTATTTAA
>NW_006239660.1:39219-102525 GCF_000226075.1 Solanum tuberosum | reverse complement strand
AATATATATATATATATATATATATATATATATGGCTTTGCTATTGAATTTTAAGACGAATCTACAATTTAAGTTATGAGTTCAATAAAAATTAGGATGATTGATATCAGAAAGAGATTTATCACTTGCTTCGAACAAAAAATTATAAGGTTAAAATTCTAACCGTTCTGGCTTTATATTTTACGTGCATTGTAAAATAAATATAATTACAAGACAATCGAATAAAACAAATAGTATCATGATCTTTGCTTTTCTTTTGGCGGTGCCTTTGCATATATTTTTTTTAAAAATACTTAAAAGTCCTAGCTGACCTTTGTATTATCACATAATAATTAAAAAATCTTGATTAATTAATTAATTAGCCGTTGATGTATACTAAAAGGTGTTTGATTATATTAATTAACATTATAAATGCAGGAAACAAGTAATTTGTTTGCAAAGTGATATGTAACGTACATGACTTTAAGAAGATAGCAACAAAATTTATTACACTTTTTCTTGCTTTATATTTATTTTTGTAGTTTTATGGACATTACTTTTAAACATGTTCTTTCTTGTTTCACTATTATTATTATTAAAAATATTTTTCCATGTAAGCATGTTTTTGTCTTTTTGTTCATGTCTTAGTCTTGTATAAAGCTTTAAATTTGTCTTTAATGATTTAATTACCTCTTCATGTTATTAAACATCAACCAAAAAAAAAAATTACAAGTGTCTTGAGCACTCCTTTCCATTAACTCCAAAGGTTTTTTTTCTTTTATTTTTTAGATAATGAGATTTAAGAAAAAGCCAATGTGCATACTTCAAAGTGAAGATCTATTTGTTTTCTTTTGTATAAAAGAATCTATGCATATAATCGTGATTTTGACAATATGAGAATTGTTGGATTGTAAAAGTAGCTAAAAAGAATATACAATATTGTAGTATTAAAATATAATATCAATGTAAAAGAGATTGAACTAAGGCACAAAGAAGATTTATTCGTCTCATTGTCCACACTTTATAGTAATGGGAAATATCAAATTTTACATTTTACCCTCAATTTTTGTAAAATGGTTCAAACTTGCATTTTATTAGTAATAATTAGGATCAAATATATTCACGAACAATAAAAGTTTCCCATAAAAATAGTCGATTTTTTTCCTTGAACTATGTGAAATATTGCAAATTCATCCATGCATTTTAAAAGAAGTACGCAAGTTTTCATGTTTTCGGTCACTATCCATCATCACACTAAATAATAAACTCATTATAACAATTGATTCTCTTGACTCTAAAAAAATCAATTGAAGATCACAATTATTATACAACCACTTCGCCCCCAAGGCCTAGCTCAAGTGGCAGAAGGTGGATGATTTGTGGCTTAGGTCGCAGATTCAAACCCCACACCACACAAAGAGAAGCCTGGCATTTAAGTAGAGAAGGGTAGAGAGGTGGGCTCATTATCCATCGAGTTTAGAAAGCTGTGATTGATCCAAAGGGTTGGTCACAAACGAATTCTCACACCTTCATCTTTATAACTTTTTTTTGTTAATTTTACCTATGTCACGAGATCACAAGTTCTCAACTACTATAATCTCTCATCAACTACCACGATTTTGATGAAAATAATTCTGAAGCTAAATATTATGTACCTCGATCGATTCGTTTTAGATTGAGGAGGGTTTTGTGAAGCTCTGATGCCACTATTGAATATCTAAGAATGATTTTCATCAAAACTACTCTCGTAACGATAGAGAGATATCCGACTCTAACTAATAAGGGAGGCAATTTTGAAATATTTCATAATATTCAAAAATATTGGACATTTTTTCACATAAAAAAAGTAACATAGTGCACAAAATATTTCGTATTTACATCGAATTGCACCTCAAAGTATCACGTAAACATGCTTAATTGGTTTTAAAAAAGTAATTTTGAGTTTGAAGCTAGCTTGAATATAAAGTGCTTTCTTTATCTTTGTCCTAACCTGAAAAACAAATAATATTGGCAGGCAATAATAATTGAATCGTAGACTTTTACTATATACTAGGGGCTGATGCCGACTGATATAATATATATATGTGTGTGTGGAAATTGTTATCAATTTTATTCAATAGGTGAAGGTGGTATTGTTTTTCAATCCATAAAAAGTCATTTGGTAGCTGGTTAAAATTATACGAGAATTAATTTTATAAATTTTAGTTATTTATATATTAATTATTCATCTATTATTCTATATAAAATAATAGGGATAAGATACAAGTACCCTCCTAGACTATGATCGAAATCCCAAAGACACACATCAACTAAGCTAAGGTCCTATTACTCCCCGGAACCCATTTTTAAAAATATTTTTGTACACCTTTTTGTCTTACATGACATACAAATATCTCTTACGCGCCTCAACTCTGTGGCGACGTAAGCCAAAAGGTGTACAAAATTACAAAAAAGATTAGTTTGGAGGGTAATAAGACTTTAGCTTAGTTAAGGTGTATCTCGGGGATTTCGGTCATACTCTAGAGGGTACTTGTGCCTTATCCATAAAAGACACAATACATAAACATAACCCTTAACTTGACGTCAGCTGGGAACTATGACTTTTAACTTTGTGTGTGCACTAGAAGTCACCTAAACTTCTATAAAATTGAACAAAAAAGCACATTCATCCTCCATGGCACCCTACATGAGAATTTTGTGTTCTACGTGGCATCCTACGTGCATTATGCCATGTAGGACACGTGTGTCTACTTGTTCAATTTTGTACAAGTTTAAGTGTCTCCTTGTGCACACTTAAAGTTGGAGGACATAGTTATACGCTGAAACCAAGTTAAGGGTCATATTTATGTATTATTGCCTCCATAAAAAAATACATAACTTTTCTCAAAACTTATACGCACATTAGTTACCTAAGATTTTGAAATCCTAAACAAACACTATATTTGGTCTGTTTGATTTCATACATAATCAAAAATAATAATCAAATACGATACAAATTATATAAGATTTAATACATAAAGAAATCACCTCTTAATTAGCTACCAAACAATCCTTAAATATTAAGGTGTCGTTTAATAGAGTGTATTAGGAAAAATAATGCATGCATTAAGTGTGTATTAGTAATACCTTATTTGATACACTTTTTCATGGCATGTATTGTTGGGTTTTGAAGGGTGATTAGGGCGTCATGCGGAAGCTTACAATTGCATAGCATATAGTTGATAAATCAGATAACAAAAACTTATACTAAAAATCAAAATATTATTATATCAAAACTAATATAAAGAAAAACATTGAAACTTTAGAGAGAATAAATCTCCCCATAAACAAGACTCTTAAACGACTATATTGTGGATGTTATTGTTATGGTATTAGAAGAAACAAACCTATATTTATAGAGTTCTAAAACCTTTCCTACTAGAAAAGAACTAGATACTCCAAAACCTTTTTTCTTAAAAGGAAAGAATAAACCAAATATGAAAGAATATTATATTTTCCTTTCAGGAAAAGTAAAAACATTTATGGTAATGTTTTGTCTTTTCTTTAAGGAAAAATAAATCTTAAATTATGGTAATAAAATCAGGGGCAAAACCCTAACATGTATAACTAATGACACTCTATTGTGTATTAAGTTGTGTATTACTAATACCAAGAAATTCTAGATATTAATAATACATTGCATTAGATTATATAATTACAAAACTACCCTCAAAAGCCTTTTATAAAAATATTTTCCAAGAATCTTTGCAGGTGGTCTTGTGCTCACCAAGGATACCATTACTCATTAATACATTTCCTTTACAACGTATAGTTGCCTGTATCCCCTGGAGGGGGTGGTGTAGAACTAAGGATTTCTCATGGCTGGTAAATAATTTGAATTTGTTCAATTTGACAAGTTGAGCTTTATGGTCCTGTAGAGCTTTACACATCTTCATCGCTGGACTCTCTCATATATTGAATGTTGTTGATATTGCCCTTGCTATTCAATATAGTTTAATCAAAATATTTACTATTGTGACGATTAGTTTGATAAAAAAAATTCTTTGTCAACTTTTCACAAAAATATTTTGACGCAATAGTAACAACTATTTAATTTTATATTTGAAAAAAAGAAGAGAAGAAGAGTTAAATGATATTTTAACAAAGAAATCTTTTTTGATGTTTTAGCAAAGAACCTTGTTGCAAAGGAAGTGTACAAAGAAATAAAGTGTGTAGGGTATTTTTGTAAGCATACATTTTTCTAATAGAAATTATGCAGATTTGTTATTTTTAATACATCAAACCAAACAGTGTATAAGAAATAATGCAGACATAACTACTACAAGCACTACTAATGCATGTATTAATAATACACTCTATTTTACATTGTTCTTATACACTCTATCAAACGACCCTTAAGAGGATAAAATTAAAAAATTACTTTAAAAATTAATTTATATGGATGATATTTTAAAATTTTAAATAATTTTACGGATATATAACTAGATATAGTATGAAAGAAATAAAGAAGTTCCAAGTCCACCGAGCTAATAACTTTTTTCTGCCTTTTTGTCGTCCGAAATTCAGTGGAATTTTCTGCCTTTTTTTCTGTATTGAGTCATTCATTGTTTTTGCAGTTGTTGGTTGTTTCATTAAGGTACCGTAACGTCTTCCACTACCCTAAATTCGTATTCGATATTTACATTAGAATTCGATTAAATTTAATAACATTTTCAACATTTCTTTTTTTGTTTTTAGGAGTGATTGATATCGAGATCTTTAACTAAGAGCGAAGAAATCTCAATTATTTACTACAACTCATGTTGGATAGTCAAAAGTTTCTCAAATATTTAACACTCCCTATATTTATTCAAATTATACGTGTTATTCATTTAGTTATTTTATAGGGGTGCTAAATGTTTACTCCCTCCGTCCCATATTATTAGATGAACATTTATTTTTATTTATATGTTAGATAAATAAATCATTAATAGATTAATGAACTTTACTATATCGTCCTTTGTTTATATTGATTAGCTTCTTGAAAAAAGAAATTTTGAATCTTCAAAAATTGTTTAAACTTTCAAAGGTCATATTAATTGTAGGGGTAAAGTGAGAAAAAATTAAATAATTCTATTATGATTATAAAAATAGGAAACACATAAAAATAAAACGAAAATTTCCCAAATATATAATTTTATGAAATTTAAGATTATAGGAGATGTTTCTAAATTTTATTTTATATTATAAGAGTGTTAAGTATAATTTACCTTATTTTCTATCCTTTTTAGTATATTTTATTAAGTGGTGATGCTTATAAGGAAAGAAAAAAAAATCCAACTAATATCTATGATCGCGTTTATTCAAGATTTTTATAAATAATAAGACGTTTATTTAGATTTTGATAGATTAGTTTTATAATAGTCTAAAGTTTTGTAATCAATGAAAAGTCATAAATTTCGATAAGAATATTTAAAATTAATACGTCTATAAATAACTAAACATCAATTTATGCTTATCTCTAGATTAAATGCATTTGCCAATTTGTTTAGGCAAAATTACAAGGGAGTTGAATGTGAACATATGATATATTTACTAGGATTCCATCTTTGGCTTTTGGCCAAATTGACCATTACACATTTTATTATCTACTTGTAAACTTTTATTACTTCACTTTCCAACATCTTAATCATATATAAGCTTTTCATTTGTCTTATATAAAAATATTCATATATAATAATATAAAAGTTCATTTTCAAATATCTTACCAAAGTCTATGGGCATTGTTTGCACTTTATTTGATCAATCCAAAGAACATATTAGGTTAAATTTTCAAATACATTGCTCAAATTGCAAATGTTACTCCTTCCGTTCAACAATAGTTGTCCACTATACAATTTTGGAATATCCAACAATACTTGTTCGCAATGAAATCAATGGATAATTTTACACTTAGTTCCTAATTTATACTTATTATTAATTATACTCATTTTCCCTACTTGTATGAGTTTGCTCAATTTGTATATTGATAAAGGTAAATCAGTCAAAATAATTATAATTATTTTTTATTAATGATATAAATATTAAAAGTCTTGTTATAAAGAAATCAAAGTAGTCCATAGAAATTGTTAATGATTTGAAAGAAAAACTTTGAGGAAGATCTTTAAAATTATCCCAAATTTGTATCAAATGCAAGGGGGATTATTATTACATTTTCTTCAAACTTTAGGGACCATAGTGAAGGAAAAGGTGCGTATCACATTTCGAAATTGCTTAATAGTAGTTAAATAGACCTTTCCATAGAGTTTAATCTAACTTGTTTATGTCATATTGTTTCTTTTTTAATAAAACATTTTTTTTGTACGAACTTTTCTATTTTGAGGTAGTTTTTAACTTTTTTTTTTAATTTGTGATCTTTAATTTTTATCCCTATTACTGATTAATATAAATTTGTTGGTGAAATGATTTTAAACTATGATCTAAACTTCACCATAGTGATCTTTTTTGGACTATCTCTTCTATATCAAAATAACGATAAATATTGTAATTAAAGATGTACAAACAAAATATAGGTTTATGTTGTTTTCCCGTTGAAAATCCTCATGATGCATTAAACAAACTTAAAAGTTTAAAATTGATTTTAGAGAGTTTAAAATATTTTTAAACTAAATGAGGAAATATAGGAGATGCATCCGCTATCTTCTTCTTTTTTTTCTAAGCCCAAATTCACGGATTTGATTTATCTCCCACATTTTTTCCCTAATTTGTTATATTAAATCAAATAAAAATAATATAAATATAGTTATAATATACAAATATGATTTTTATGTTTGATATGAAATTATTATAAGATTCAGTGGATCTAGTAGATATCAGTATCAGCCATTTTCTTTAGTGTTTAACTCTTTAAATACCCATTCAGTCGTTCTTCATTTCCTCCAATTCAATATTTACTGATAAAGAGAGACTTGGTGGTCCAAAAAATGGAGACCTATGGCTCCTCTTTCTCTAATGTCAAATCCTACCTCCGAGCCCTTTCCGATACTCCACACAGATTAGCTCGCCGGGCTTGTTCTGTCTCGACTTCTTTCGAAGAAACAAGTCGACTCAGAGCTCGGTCTGGTGGAGATATGAAACGGAGTCTCCGGTGGTATGACCTCGTCGGATTTGGCGTCGGCGGTATGGTTGGTGCCGGAGTATTTGTTACTTCCGGTCGTGCTAGCCGTATGTGTGCTGGACCTGCTGTTGTTCTCTCTTACGCCATTGCTGGATTCTGTGCTCTGTTATCTGCTTTTTGCTACACTGAGTTCGCCGTCGATATGCCGGTTGCTGGCGGTGCCTTTAGCTATATCCGTATCACTTTTGGTCCGTTTTCCGTAACTGAATTTGTTAAAAACAACACGTTAAAAACGCAATGTCCTGTACTTTGTTTTACGATTAAATTGATCAACGACGTTTCGTAGTGCAGGTGAATTTCTAGCGTTTTTGACCGGTGCGAATCTGATCATCGATTACGTATTATCAAATGCCGCTGTAGCGAGGAGTTTCACCGGTTATTTATGTACAGCCCTCGGTATATCCACTGAAAGCAGATTGAGAATCACCGTCAATGGATTACCGAAAGGATTCAACGAAATCGATATTGTTGCTGTTTTAGTAGTTTTAGCTCTCACCGTAATCATCTGCTACAGGTTCGTCCGCTACTAAAATTCATGAAAAAATTCTAATCGAATTCGATTTCGTTTTTTTCATAAACATAATTTGTTTGCAGTACAAGAGAGAGTTCGATGTTGAATATGGTGTTAACAGTGCTACATCTAGTGTTCATAGTATTCGTGATAGTAATTGGATTTACCAGAGGAGATACGAAGAATTTCAGAGAAGCAGGGGATGAGAATCATGCGAGTGGATTCTTCCCATTCGGTGCTTCAGGAGTGTTCAATGGAGCAGCAATGGTTTATCTGAGTTACATAGGGTACGACGCCGTTTCAACCATGGCTGAAGAGGTTAGAAATCCTGTTAAGGATATACCTGCTGGTGTCTCGGGTTCCGTTATACTCGTGACAGTTCTTTACTGCCTCATGGCTGCTTCAATGTCCATGCTCCTTCCTTATGATATGGTAAAATAAAAGTGATTAAAATTACATTTCTATCCTTATCACTATTCATTTATTTCATTATCTCGATCAATCAAATTGTGATCAACGAATCTCATTTATTTAGGATTATCATATCATGGTGATGAATGTAAATGAGTATTAATATCTGGAATGTGAAAGTTCTGATAAATTGTTGTTTTTGATGAGCAGATTGATACAGATGCGCCATTTTCGGGGGCATTTATGGGATCAGACGGGTGGAGATGGGTATCAAATGTGATAGGAGTTGGGGCTAGTTTCGGTATTTTAACATCTTTATTAGTAGCTATGTTGGGCCAAGCTCGATACATGTGCGTGATCGGACGGTCCAGCGTTGTTCCCGCTTGGTTTGCTAGGGTCCATCCTAAAACATCAACGCCTGTGAATGCTTCCGTTTTTCTCGGTACGTTATTTATCAATATCTACTCGTACTTTGTATTTATATCAAATTTCATAGTTAAGGTTCGAGGCACATGAATATGTAGTATTTTTGATAGAATCTCGACTGATATGAAATATATTGAAAAATTTGATTGGGTATGGTATTTTATTGTGTTGCGTATTTTTATGTGGATAAATTAGTGGAAATGCGTGTGTGATTTATTTATTTTTCCTGTTATTGCGTGGATATTGCCTTTTGTATTATTATTATCAGCTTTGCCGTTGGACAGTAGGGGGTCCACCAAAAGAACCGTTTCGGTTAAGGCGATAGCTTTACATTTTAGGGAAAATTGATCATAAGTTTATCATGTGACTCATCATATTCGGTTAACTATTTTCTGGGTTTTGTGGGACCTAGTGGCGGAGTCTGTTTCGACAGAAAATTACATTGTTTATACATTATGAAAATTATTTTACAGTGTTGAATTTCGCTCAAGTTGTTTATGTTTACTTTTATATACTCCCTCCGTCCCATTTTATGTGGCAACATTTCCTTTTTGGTCAGTCCCAAAAAGAATGTCACATTTCCTTATTTGGTAAGTATTTAAAGGTACAATTCCTCTTTTATCCTTGTTGGTCCCACTTAATCTTGAAAAGAGTACTCCAATACATTTATTAGGAGAGAGAAAAATAAGTCTATTTTTTTAAGGGCAATTTGGTAAACATTTCAAAGTCTTTATCTATTTCTTAAACTCCGTGCCCGATCAAATGTTGCCACATAAAATGGGACGGAGGGAGTATTTATTTATTTAAATTATTTTAGTAAAATTTTTGATTCCGATATTTATGGGACCTACAGTTTCATGTCAAGATGATTAGTCACTCACAATCACACAGAGATTTGAGAAATTTTTATTGAAAGGGGCTTTGACTGAATTTTTCTATGTGGGGTCCTCTTCCTTAGGATAAAACCTTGGCTCATATCTCAATGTTTGTCATGAATTTGGCCTTCTTATTTTTCTTTGTTCATTCATAGCCCTCCAATATTGAAGGGTGTGACGATTTCAACAGTGTTTTTACACGTGTTTGAATATATTTTTTATGCATGGTTTTTTTAATGTGAGTAGGGGATTTCAAGTTTCATATCGAAGTGTACGACAATTTCGTCTAAAATACGAGGACACATTTTTTATTTTCTTAATTATATTTTCTAACACAATACCAGCTAAATGTTTCAAATATGTACTTCAAGGAGAAAAGATTCCATATAGTTTTTAAGAAGTGTATTATGAATTAATTCGTGATAATACTGCGTTGTATAAATCTTGATTATTTAAAAAATCTAATTAGGAAGGTTCCTTGTTAATTCGAGTGGCTCAGGAAAGATTTAACTGCAATTATTGGTCCAAACAATATACTCTAATAAGGTTCCTTCCCATCATTATCTAAACGAATGTTCTCCACATACTTTGATACACTATTTAGACAGGTATTTGAGCTCAGCAAAGTATAAAACTTTTTCTATCTCCTGCTGACCATTCTTGAAATTTTATTCTTTATAAAGATTATGTGTGTGACTTACATTACTGGAATAAGAATTTAAGTAAACTGGGAATGTTAGATATAGACTTTTAAAAACAGAGTTGAAAATGCTATAATATAGAATCCTTTGTAGAGTACTAGGGGCAGTAACCGAAAATTATTTTTTATGTATATATAATAGATATTGAATTTCTTTAGTAAAAATTCTGGCTCTGTAAATTAAGGGGTACCCTTTTAAAGATCTTGTCATGTGATTTTCTGAGACTCAAAATCTTGCCAGAAGTGTTACATGGCCGAAACTTTTGACTGAAATGACACATTCTTTACCGATTTCAGAATAAAGTCTTGCTAGGAATTTCTTCCTATTGTGCTAATACAAGCATTTGTTTGGTCATTTTCAGGAATTTGTACAGCAGCAATTGCACTTTTCACTGATTTACAAATACTACTCAACCTTGTATCAATCGGTACACTGTTTGTATTTTACATGGTAGCAAATGCTGTTATTTACAAGCGTTATGTTTCGATTGGCGTAACAAATCCATGGCCTACACTATCTTTCCTTTTTTGCTTCTCATTGACATCCATTTTATTCACTCTGTTATGGCAATTTGCCCCACCAGGCAAGCCAAAAGCCTTAATGCTTGGTGCTTGTACTGCTATTGCCATTGCTGTATTACAACTCTTCCATTATATGGTACCACAAGCGCAAAAACCCGAGTTTTGGGGTGTCCCTTTAATGCCATGGATTCCTTCCATGTCCATATTCCTCAATATATTCTTGTTAGGTTCACTTGATAGACCATCCTACATCCGATTCGGATTCTTCTCAGCTCTCGCTGTTCTGGTTTATGTTCTCTACAGTGTTCATGCTAGTTTTGATGCTGAGGAAGATGGGACACTTAGTCAAAAGAGAATTGAACTAGTGAAGGAATCTATTGAAGTCCAGGACCATACTTTCAAAGTGTAAAAATGTTCTCTTTTTAAGCTGACTTTTTCTTTTAGTATAACTTCTTCTTTTTGGGGGGTGGAGGAGTAATTTATGGATATTTAACAAAGAAATAGGAGAGGAAATATAGGCTGCAATTATTTTTGCGGCGATCAAGTTGTATAGTTTACTACGATAATGTTATGATATGAGCTTAAATGGCGAAATGAGGATTCATGTAGCTAACTGAGGTGTAACTATTATTGTATTGTTATTATGGTAGCAAGTTGTATAGTTTATTGTGACTTGTGATTCTCTTGTATGGTTAAGTCAACTATTGATGCCTCATAAAAGCTCAAGTGCCACAAAGACAAAGAAATCTATATAGATGAACATGGAAAATTAGGAATAACCTGTTCATTTACCCACATTGGGTGATGTAAGAGAGTTGTCTACCATTTGAAGCTAAAATTCTCTTTATTGTACTTGATTACATATTCACAATTGACCATCATTTGAGTTTAAATATTTATGAAGTTATCTATCATGTTTTTAGTTCAAATGTGACATCATGAATTCAAAATGAAAGGCCCCACTACCCTTATGACTATTGAAGAAAACTTTTAAGTCCATGAAAGTCCATTTTTATTGTGGAATCTATCTTCTTGAAAATGAAAAGAACAACAAAATATAAATCTAGTTAAAGGTTCTCTCTTTTGGATTTTGGAGTATAAGAAGGGAAAAAAAGGGGTGGAAAAGGTTTGAAGATGAGGATGGAACAAAAAGAAAGTTGGATAGGGACTAATGAACCCTTTTTATGTGGTAAAATAAACAAGATTTTTTTTTGTTTAAGTTACAAGTTCGAAGTTTTAATAATTTGAAGTATATGAATTTTAAATTTCAAAGTCTTTTGATTCTGAAGTTTATTATATGTATATAATTTTAGTAAATTTCTCAAACATATATATAAAGTTTATACCAGACTTACTGAATTCTACTAAATTCACAATTTTCAAGCTAAAATTCGTTCCTATAGGGAGCACATCCTCCTTTTTAAATAATTTTTTTTTGTATCTTGAATCTGAATTAATCGAATAAATAAATTTTGAATATATTACCTTGATGAAAAGAGATATACATGAGAGGATAGGGGTGTTGGGGTATGGTTACTATATACCATCCAATGAGGGAGTATTCACTTTTTTCTGTACCGCATGCAATTGTTTCCTTTTTGGTCGGTTTTTTTCTATCCAAGGCAAATATATATATATATTTTTTTGTTGGCATAAATTTATATTTTTACATTATTAATATTTTATAAATTATGTCTCATGTTCTAATAGAACTTATTCATTGATCTAAGTTTGATTTCTAAAAATTAAAAATCAGATCATTTTACGGACAAACTGTGCAATTAAATGTTTATAGTTATTACTAATAAGTATTTTTTTTATTTTCATTTAGTCTTTGATATTCATATTGAAATCCCGATGAATTATGATTCACATCATGGAAAATTCATATAAAGGGAAATGCCACTTAACAAGATTTTATACAAAATTCAAACTCGTAGCCTCTAGTTTAAAACATATACATAGGAGCTGAACAAATTTCACCACAAAAATAACACTAATCTTTATTTTCATTTATAAATTTTAACCAGTATAAATTAATTACTATATATTTGAGTGGATTGAAGATACCTAACAGTCTTGAATTTTATTATTCATTTCTAAATATATATATGATTTTGTGTCGGTATATACTTTAGTTCTCCTACAACTATGAATAGATGAAGTACTCTAGTTAAAGAGGAGAAACACTTCTTATCAAAGTTTTTTTATACTCAACAACTTAATTTGGAATTTCTGATTAAGGACGAAGAAATTTCGTACATTTCACTGCTATCACATGATAGAGTTTTTTTTCCATATATGAATCATAGATAAGATAAAGGTTCCTAGCTTAAAATATATCTTAGATTTCTATCAAAAGGCATATATGCCAATGAGAAATTATAGTTTAATTGATTTTTGTGTATCCAATTGGTTAGGTTCCACTACTAGGAAAGTCAGAAATGATAAGAAAGTAAACTTTCCAATTGATTTTGACATGAAAGTTGGTTCATGATACGATGCTTTTAATACTAATAGTCCACTTTTTATCCACATATGAATATTTGGGTGAACAAATGAACTAAGGGAATATTTGCTAAGTTATTATATCCTTGACTCATGCATTAATGTGTGTATATATATATATATGGTGAATATGAGGTGTGTTGAACGGTATAGAGGACACAATCAATATGAAGTGTCATTTGTAGAACTTAGTTTTTTTTTTATTTTTAGTATAAAAAGTAATCATAAATCTAATTATATTAAGTAGAAACATGAAATTAGTAATCGAAGAAATAAGATTAGCAAAAATCTATAAAATATAACACTACATAGGTTAATTTAAAAAAGAATCCTTTACTAAAATATGAAAAATACGAAAAGTTTTGAGGGATAATTATGAGTTTGGATTAATATTCAGTCATCTAATTTATAAAATATGTACAAAGTGTATAGACATGTGGGAGGATCTAGGATGTGAGGGTGCTCATCCGAACTCTTTAAGTAAAAAATTACACTAGATAGTAGATATATAAGGTATTTTTTTTTATGTATACTGATTCCCTAAACGTAAAGGTTGACTTAATAGTTTTGGCCTTAGGGGTTCAAAATTCCTCTTGAGGTTCCAAGTTCAAAATCTCAAATACTATACTTTTATTTTTCAAACCCCTATATGAAAATCTTAGATCAACCACAGACTATTCATATATTATATATTTGATATACATATCTATATACAATATATACCATGATAGTATAATATATATTATGTATATTTCGATCATATTAATAAATTAGTTAACCAAACGGTATGTATGAATAACTATCCCAAAAGCTTTATTGCATCATTTGTGATGCTTCAATTGGGTCAGATTAGAAAGTAGAAATGCTTGATAGCAACTTGCAAATTTGCAATTACAAAAGTAGCCACAAAGATTTGCATGCACTTGGCCACTGATATATCTATATATTATATATGTGGGTGGTGTAAAATACTCCACAAATTTTTATCTTTAATGATGTACTCATTATGCTTATGAGATTTTAGTTAATTGTGTAGAACTTACTCATATAGCCATCATGATCTTAATTAATTAATACCACTTTCCTTACTTTATTTCTCCTTCTTTCTTTTTGTTAATCCAATCAAGGATTAAAGCCACAATGAATGAAGTTGCAAGAATATGGCACATGGATACCATATCATTCTTAACATGTGCTTGAAAATAGTAGAAACTAAAAATCAAGGAGGGATTAAATAAAATTACTGGCCTAAAATCAAATTTTGTTATAATAACGTATTTGATAAGATTCATATATGTTTGTGTAACATAATAGTCTTGAAGAAAAAACGTAAGAAAGAATAAAAAGAGAATGTATACTTCAAATTATTTACGATTGTTTGGACAATTCTTTGATTGATGATGAAAAATAAGTACTTGAGGTTGATATTGTGTTTGAGAATGAAATTCACTTGAAATTAAATATTTTTCAAAAGTTTAAGTACTTCAAAATATTTGATGAAATATCTCTCAATCAAATGAGCCCTTAAAAATGTTTTCTACTTACCTTTAACAATATATACTTTGTTAAAAAGTTTTTGGACCTTAGCTTAAAGAAAATATTTCTTGTCCATTTTTTTTCTTTTTTCTTTTTCAAAATCTTTGGGAGTCGGCATTAAGAACTTATCTAACTGGAGACCAAAATGCACAAACCATGTTGAGACAATGTGGGGGTAACACAAATAGTCACTTTTTATAATTGGAAAACAACAACTTTTATAAAAGTTTTAAATTTCATATATGAAACTTATGATATTATCCTGAATTTTCACATATGAAATTTAAAACTTCATTTCATAGCTATTTTCTAAAGACATGGCTGTAGAGTAGTCGATAGATCGTAAAAATATAGGGGAATTGAATGTCGTGGAGTTTCATCTATAAAATTTGAAACTCTATAAGATTAACTGCATTTCAAGAATATGATAAAAAAAAAAGTGACTGATAAACGTTATTTTCATGATTTATTTATTTGTTTTTGTATAGGTTAATGTAGGATGTGGGAGACAATGACCAACTTTAGTGGTGTCATGACTCTCCATCCATCCATTTACTAAATCAAGAATCACATGTAATTTGTCTCTATAAAAACATCTTTATATGTATACTCTGACTTATGGATTGATACGGCTGCTTATATATCCACCAAGAAATTAAAGAATGTGCTGTTTGAGTAATATTTTAATGAGTGGAAAATCATAGTTTTTCTATCACTTTTCTTACTTATAAAATCCTAGTCAAAGATATGCTATAATGATATATATACTTATTGTATCTTGTATGTGTATATTTGTGTGTGTAATGATTTTTGTGATTGAATTTGGGACTATTTGTGATAAGAATTGGATGTTAATAGATACAATGGAGGGGCCAATTTTATCTACAATTGTCTCATAACTTTTTTATGGTCCCATAGCTTCTTTTTATTTTATCCTTTTGGGCTAATGTATTTTTTTTCTCATTATTAATTCTTCAAAGTCAATTGGTTGCTATTGGAAATAGAATCATGGCGGTTTTTTTTTTATATAGAGAAAACAATGTAACACAAGAAGAAAGATGGCTTATTGGTTCCTTTTTAGTTTGAACTACTTGCTGAAATGTAACTTTCATCTATTAAGAGTTGCAAGTAGGGTAGATATGGTTTAGTCCTCAATAAATCATGGGCAGATCTAGGTGGACCGGATAGGAGGGGTTCATCAGAACCCTATTCATTAGAAAAGCGCACTTTATATGTAGGGTTACATTTTTATTTTGTGTATATATTAGATGTTCAATCTCTTTAATACAAATGAAAAGCTACCTTAATAGTAAAAGTGGATCAAATTCTTTTAGAGGATGTAGATTCAATTCCCTTGAGCCACAAATATTCAACCAGTCTAGTCATTGATAAGCAAACTTATTATTTTTAATACAAATATTCTACTATCTAATAAGAGGGAGTGTTACATATCAAAAGAGTCATTAGATCAACATGCTTGCTTTGGCATATAGGGGTATTTTGGTCATTTTTTATGATTATTTTATTTTAATTTGTTTGTTTTATTTTTTTAGTCTTTTATATATTGAAAATTACTTAAAATAATAGATGTTCAATAAAATAATTAAAATACACAACTTTTAACATGACCTCCATCATTGTGAAAGAGAAAGGTATCATATGTGGTAATAGCAAATGTAGCTCATCAAGATTTCCATATTTATGTGGATTGCTTTTGCTTATGAAAGCAACACTTGTGATGGATGTTGAATGGAACACCTCATATATTATATAGTGATATTTGGATGAAAATGAAGTGAAGTACATCACATGTCACTATTAAATCTATTTGTAGGATCATATTGATAAGACATCTTTTTGTACATTATTGATATTTTTTTATACTAGTAAAAATTATGATGAAATGAACAAAATCTTACATTGAAACATATCAAATCAGGAACCGACTAACAAAATTTTGCGAAACTATAGCCGCGAATTATAAATTTTTTCAACTATAGCTATATTACATGATATTTTCTAAAGGTTTTCCATTCCGCGTAAGTTTTCAATTAAAGGTAATTTTTACATGTAGTAATAAAATTAGAAATTATTTGAATAATCTATGTGGGCCGTTATCGGGCCAATTGTCAGTGAAAGCTTCATTTAAAATTGGCCCAATAAACAAATCAAAAAGGGCCATGAAATGCTAATGCTGATGGGAAAAAGCCTTCTTTAATGGCCCAATTAATTTTGTATTTTTGGCATCCAAGAGCTTGATTTATCAAAAATAGGTATATTTAGGCTTATGAGCAAGGCAAATGACATATATGACCTTGAAATCGAGGTCGAAATAAGCATCCGGAAAAAGTTACGGTTCAATTCAATAGAGAACTTGTGACGATAGGATATTATTTATGATTAATCTAACAAGGTAGCTTGATTGACCGTACTATGAAATTATTTCAATTTGTCAAGAGTTGCATGATAATTTTTTATTTTTTTTGTAGCTTTAAAATTATAAAAGAAATGTATCATGATTGAAATAATGGGAGGAGGTCTCATGTAATGAAATAAATAAAGGAGAGGTACATAAAAGAAAAAAATGTATCATGAGCTAAATGAAATAAATAAAGAGATGTACATAAAAGAAAAAAATTACATAAATTAAGATGAGGTGTCATAATTGAAAAGTTTGAATTATGATGATCTACTATTATGGTAAGTAATTTATCGATATATTGAATATAACATGAAGACATATCAGTCCTTCATGACTTGCATATTAGGAGAGTTTATAAACAATACAAATCTTTAGTTTCATCATCAATATCTAGATACACCATAAAAAATAACAAGTTGATTTAATATTTCGCTATACATCACTTAACCTAAAAAATCAACCTTTATTGACCTACAATTACCAATAATAGTTCCTCTTGTGGCCATATTTGTTGCTCAACTTTACGATATTTAGCTGCATTACACTTAAAATGATAACTTTTAGCAAACTATCGAAACCAAAGACAATAGGTAAGTAGTAAAGATTTCGAATTATATTATTCACAAATCATATCGAATCGTAATAATTTTTTAGAGTTGCAACCAAAGATAGAAACAAGACCAATAGACAAATTGACTTTATTCAATATTCAACTAGCCTCCCCTAATTAGTTATCGTTGAGTTTAAACAATTGGAACTGAAAGCCATGAAATGAAAGCCTTACAAAGAGGCAAGTTTTCCAATCTCTGTAATGCTCGCCGGAGAAATTTATCTTCCGTCGCCGATGCTACACTTCATAAATCCGACGATGAAGAATACATAGTTAATGGGGAGTCCAAAAATTCAATTATTCTACCATATTTGCACCGGGCAGTACAAGAATGCGCAAAACAAAGGAATGCAATGACTGGAAAATCGATGCATACCCAGATTATAAAATATGGATATGAAGTTGATATATTGACAACAAACATGCTCATCAATATGTACTCGAAATGCGGCATTGTTGATTTTGCTCGCAAGGTGTTCGATGAAATGCCTCAAAGAACACTTGTTTCTTGGAACACCCTGATGGGTTCGTATATACAGAACAGAGATGAAGATGAAGCTCTGCGTCTTTTCGTTCGAATGCAAAGGGAAGGGAGTCAGGTTAATGGGTTTACTGTTTCAGGTGTTCTTTGTGCTTGTGCTGCTAAGTTTGCTGTTTTAGAAAGTAAACAATTGCATGGTTTTGCTATTAAGGTATCAGTGGAATCTAATGTTTTTGTGTCAACTGCTTTGCTTGATGTTTATGCTAAATGTGGGTTGATGAAAGATGCTTTTCGTGTTTTTGATTCTATGAATGAGAGGAATGAGGTTACTTGGAGTTCAATGGTTGCTGGATATGTCCAAAATGAGTTATATGAGGAGGCTATAATGTTTTTTCATAGGCTACAAAAGTTCGGGGTAGAGCATAATCAGTTTACTCTTTCTTCAGTTATATCTGCTTGTGCTGCGATGGCTGCTTTGTTAGAAGGGAACGAAACACATGCTATAGTATGGAAAACTGGTTTTGGTGCTAATGTTTATGTGGCTTCATCTCTTGTGGACTTATATGCAAGATGTGGAAGTGTTGACGAAGCGTATATTGTTTTTTCAAATGCTGAGGTGAAGAATGATGTAATATGGAATTCAATGATTTCTGGCTTGGCTAGAAATGCGCGGTCTTTAGAGGCGATGATGTTGTTTGAGAAAATGCAGTTAGCAGGATTTTACCCGAATGAATGGACTTATGTCTCTGTGTTATCTGCTTGTAGTCATATGGGTCTTGTTGACAAGGGGCGGATATATTTTGCCAAGATGAAGAAAGAACATAACTTGTCTCCCAATGTATATCATTATTCATGTATGGTTGACATTCTTGGTAGAAAAGGTTTGGTTGAAGAAGCTAAGGATTTAATAGAAAATATGCCGTTTGCTGCAACTGCTTCCATGTGGGGTTCTGTATTGGCCTCTTGCAGGGTCTATGGAAATGTTGAGGTGGCTGAAATTGCTGCTAAACATCTGTTTGAGCTCGAGCCTAATAATGCTGGAAACCACGTCTTGCTTTCAAACATATATGCTTCCAAGAGAAGGTGGGGCGATGTTGCATCAACAAGAAAGCTTCTTAAAGACAGTGAAGCGAAGAAAGAAAGAGGCAAGAGTTGGATACAGATAAAAGACAAGGTTCACACGTTCATGGTCGGGGAGAGAAATCATCCAAGCATTATAGAGGTTTATTCAAGATTAGATGAATTGTTGGTAGGTATGGAGAAGTTAGGTTACAAAGGTGAAACCGAACACGACTTGCATGATGTGGAAGTGAGCAGAAAACATGAGCTTCTGAGACATCATAGTGAGAAGCTTGCTTTTACATATGGATTGATGTGTTTGCCCTCAACTGCTCCTATAAGAATTATGAAGAACCTCAGGATCTGTGGGGACTGTCATTCTTTCATGAAGTTTGCTTCAAAAGTAACACGGAGGGAAATCATCGTCAGAGATGTTAGTCGTTTTCATCACTTTACTAATGGATCATGTTCATGTGGAGAGTTTTGGTAAAGAACGTAACTGCTTTGGATTTTAGATCCTTTCTCTAAACCAAAAGTTTTTTGGTTCAGAAACGTGGAAAAAGTAATTAAAATCTGGTTCTTGTAGACCTCGACATGTATAAGAAATCAGAGGCATTTTATCACGGAGTACCTGTTATCTCAACATAATGGTGTTACAACAACAAGCTGGTCAAAAACCACTTTTCCTCCAAGCATCTGATGTGATCACAAACTTTGTAAACAAGCTGGACTCCAGGCAGTGCCTTTCCCATAATATGATGAGCAAAGGCCATCAGTTACATCTTCTAACACCGCCAGGTTAGATTCTTATGACATCCAGACAGGGCTAGAATGCGTTTGCTCAGTCATTCCTCTTGCCAACAATCACGTTAGAATCTCCACATTCCAAATTTAGCAACCTGTTTTACAGGGTCCATTGTGGCAAGTCAACGTCACCAAAGGAAAGTTATCCAGGAGTATAATCAAGAGACGAATCACCAAGTCATTTAGAATCTTATGGTCCTTGTGAAAAAAACAAGGAAGAGTGGTAGTTTGTGACTTTCCTGCGCAGCTGCTGATCCGTGACTAGAATCAGATGGAAAGTTGGAGATTGAGAAAGGTGAATCATAACAATACTACCTCTCAACCTAATGGTCTCCTCACCCAGCAGAAGGGGACTATTGTTACTTTTCGATCAAACAAGAACTGATAGCTTGACAGGACTAACTGAGTGTGGAGGTAACCTGGTTGGTGAACGTAAGAGATACTATTCGCTCGTGAAGCTGCACAGCTCATTTACCTCCTGAATGTTTGGACATTTCATTTGGAATGGGCTCTTCTAGCTGATATTTTAGCTTAGAGAAGCTGTATCCACTACATTGCTTCTCAGTGTGAATAGAGGCAGTAATAATGTAGCCCATTTTCTGATGAGGAGTTATGTGGAGGGACTTACCTCCAAATCACGAACATACCGTAAAGTTGTCTCCATGGGACCTAAAGGTCACGGGTTTCATGAGTGGTATTTCATATTGATTGTGTCATCCCCACTCTCCAACCCACCTCATCTTCACCACTATCCCCATCCCTAACCTTGCACCCACTCCCACCTCCACCCCACAGGAGTTGTGTAGATTATATACAAATGCTTTTGGATAATATGTTTTGCTTATATACCGAACACAAGAAAATAAATAAAGAATTCACTTATTTTCCATTAAAGTATTTTCCCAAAAAAAAAACAACATTTTCTTTCATACCGAACACACCCTTTTATCTCTACTCCTTTTCTTTTGGTTCTTTCCCCTATATCTTAATGATGTGTTGGTTTTTCTTTGATTTAATTTTTGTTAGTTTATGTGTTTATAATTTTATATGAGATGAGTTTATTGAATTTTGGAAATATATTTGTACCGGGTGAAATATTTTTAAAGATGGTGTTATTTGATACGCGGCTCATACGCCTCAAACTATGGAAATACTATGCGTATCTTGTGATCAAATATTTTCCGTAAGATATCCAATAGAATCAACAACTACCATGTCCATAATCAACTTAATTGAAAGCTTCAACGCTCCGTTAGAAAGACAAAAACACGTCCCAAGTTCCAAAATATCCAACTAAATGTTACTTTCCTCCGTTTACTTTTACTTAGTCATTATATTAAATTTAAATTTCCATATTTTACACTTACCATTAATAATTTATTTCTCAAATTATTTTTGAAGACCTAATATACTAAACATTAATTAATATGAATATTATGATAAAATATTCATATCAATTATTATTTCTTAAGAGATGTTTAAAAATCAAAGTAAATAAGTAAAGATGAACGGAAGAGAGTATATTATGTGTCAAGTAGCAATTAAAACAAAGTGAAGTGCTAACCTAACACAATTACGACTAATTCAAAAACACACTAGTTCATGATACACAACAAAATAGTACTGGGGTGATCAATGCAGTGGCTTAAAGTAAAAAAAATTCATAATATTCATGTATTTTTCAAAATTCACATTTTTGATATGCAAACCTATAAAATTACTCTTTTGAAGGATTAATTAATTCAAATATTTCTTTTCATTAATAAGTAAAATCAATTGATTTTGATTGAGAAAAGTTGAGTTTAAAATAATATATAAAATTATCATACACAGAAAAAAAGAAGAACAAATGTAGAGGGAAAAAAAATTAGAAGAGCCGCGATAGAAAATTATGTATTAATGAGATAAAACTTAACATAATTTGCTCACTTGTTCGAACAACCCAAATAAAAGTCCAAGAGAAATGAAACCTCTTACTTATGATAATTTAAAAATTTAGAGCAAACAACATAAATTTCTTTAGTTTAGTACTTAATTATGTGCTTTTACTTTGGTTTTCTTTATTAAGCGATTACCTTCCGTATTACATATTTACAAATCAAATTTGACATGTTCTAAATACAATGTATCCAAGCTTGATTCACATATTGTGATACATTGGCTCGCTCGCCTGTCTTTCTGTCGATGTATCTATATTTTCGAATGTATAATGCATCAAAAATTCAAGTATTTAGTATATTTGATACATGCATTTGACTTGAAATCTGAGGAGTGGTGTATATGACATGAAATGTGGTAGGAAATTATTAATTATGAGATAATATATAATTATTTCAAACTACAGAGTGAATTAGTATTCATGGTAGGAATGCTTTTGTAATTAGGAATTTTTTCAAATCATTATATACTTTTCATGTCCCAATTTATGTGGCATAATTTAAATTTCGAGCCTATTTAGTTTGACCATGAATTCCGACTTGAAATTTTAATGTTTTTAGAAACAAAATTTACAATTCAAATATTTGAACAACATGAAAAGAATTACGGTAATTTTTTATTTGAATCTCAAAATTCGAAAGGTATTGTATAAATTAAATCTGATAGAGTATTAATTTTATAGAGTTGAATATCATTTTCAAGTCTTTTTAAATATAAAAAATTATAATTTCTTGTCTAGTACCATAAGAATGCACTAAATCTTTTTTTTTCTTCATATTATCATATTTTTATTTTAATATTTCAAGTTACGATTAATTTTTATTTTTTAAAACAAAAGTATTCTTATAATCACTAGAAAAATACTACTATATGTATTACAATTAATATTTAGAAAAGATCATTATTTTTTTATGAACTCATGACATTGTGAATAAAGTAAATTTTATTTAAATTTTAAAGTTTTTAATTAAATGACAATAGATTTTTGTTTGAATATGTATTACAATTAAAATCTTTTTCATGTTATATAATAAGATACAGTGTTTTTGAATACAATGTTATAAACTACAAACATGCATAAGTGACTGATTATATAAATAAATAAATTGTAAAATCTTTTGACACTTGGAGACCTAAAATAGAGACAAAGTAATCTATGCATAAATTACAATTCTTGCTCAAAGTGAAAACAACACTAAATATCAATTACTTGATGTTAAAAAAAATATCAGAGTTGTGTATTAGTTACGTTTTTTTTGTCTAGATATGAAAACTATACATTAGTTTATCACATATTAATATCATGATTCATACATCTGTTTAGTTTTAAAAGTTTTGTTGGTAAGATATCAACAAAGTTTCAAAATTTCAGTTTTCTTCACAATCACTCAACTGAAATTGTTTTTAGATGATTTTGATAATTATTAAAATATATTTTTTCAATGTCATATATGTACTGTCAAAATGATTTAGAAATTTGACAACTTCAAATAGAGGTAAAACTTACAAACAGATCAACAAATAGATAACTATAATTGATGAACATGTTTTGCTTGAAATTAAAAAACGTTAAACCCCAAATTGAAATTTATAATCATTTTAAGTAATACTCAACTCATTGAAGAAGTGAGAGATAATAATTTGAATGTTGTTGAAAAGAAGAAATCAACTTATGTAATTTGGATATTGTAGGTGAAAGATTAACTCTATATTTTTTTGCAAGGATAATAAAGTTACCTAACTAATTGTGTTTTGACTCCGAAAATACAAATTATGTAGCTTAAGATTAAACAAAGGATAGACTTTTTTAAAAAAAAATCAATAATAAATTAAGAATTTAGTACAATGCTAAATTGGCAGAGGTTGTAGCGACAGCAGGTTATCTTGGGGTTCCAAAAAAAAAACTTCAAAATGTTTATTATATTTTCCATTACCCATTAAACCGTCTTAAGAAATGATGTCCAAAATTTTTATTACATCAAATTAATTTTTTTAAAAAGGGACAAAAATACAGTTTTTTAAATAATAAATAATTATTATTAAATTGACATTGTCCTAATTTAATTAAAATTAATAAGTAAATTCTAATTTTAAAGTGATTATTACATCTAAATGAGTCAATTAAGTTGAGTCGAGCTAACGAACAATTTCTAAACACAATATTTGAGGAAGCCTTAACTTATAGTATTTTACTTGGACCCCATGAATTTTCCTTTAGACATTTCTTCTGGGAAAACTGTTAAGATAAGACATATAGGTCTAAGGGCGTACATAATAGGAGTTTTGAAAAGTATATCTTACAAACATATATAGAATATATGTAATTTCACACAAAATTATTAAAGTTGATAAGAAATATCACACCCGTGTCACATAGGATGAACCTTCCTGCTTTTGTCTTGTCTAGACTTTATTTAGACTTTTGGGTTTAAAATGGGGTTATGATTAGGGTCACCATAGTTTTCTCTTAAAAATAAGAAAAAACATCACCACCTCATAGTAACAATTTTTTGTTATAACAATATTTTGCTATAGATACGATTTTCTGGAGAATTGATTTTTCATATTTTATTTTACTTCTCTATAATAACATTTTATCAATACCAATAATGACATTTATCATACGCGCTTTGTAAAATTACCCCTCTATAACAACCATACTCAAATACTGGGTAATAATATTTTGTAAAAATAATAATATATGTATAAAAATAAAATATTAAAATATTTATTGTAATCACGTCGATGCAGTACACATATTAAATTTCAATACGAATGGGAAAAAATATTTATATGATTCCCATTAGTTATGATCATAACTTTATGAGAAAACGCCATTTTTTTGCCTCTTTTACATGCACACTCTTTCTATTTTTTTATAATTCATACACAAGTCACTATACTATTTTTTTTTGCGTTCTTTTGTTACTAATAACTAAATGAAATCTAAACATCAAACAACAATATACGTATATAACATCACTTCACTATAGCTAACATGAAATTTCTAGATAAATACTATCACTATAACGAGGTTTGACTATATAAGATCTTGTATCTTGTATATAGAGGACATACAAGTGGCCCAAAACAATTGGGCCAAATAAGGAAGAAAGTTTTATAAGCCCATTTTTTTCTGAGTGATACTAAAACCCTAATCTCTTTCTCTTATATTTTTTCCATTGAAAGCATACATTTTATCAGTTGCCGCAGTCAAGTCCTCCGCCGCTCCAAATCTTCAAGTAAGCTTTTTGCTTTCTGCAAATTTCACTCCTTTCTGTATCGATTGATCATAACCTTAAGTGTTTTCTGTGATATGAATATAATCTGGTTACATGATTTATCTGTTAGTTTAGATCTAATCGAATACATTTAGAAGTTTATAATTAAGAGAATGCATTTAGAAGTTTGTTACATTTTTGGTTTTTTACGAGTTGATTTCTCTCATACGGTCATTCTACGATTAGTTATTATCTCATAAAGTTATGTTTTTGTTGAAAAAAACTGGAATTAAGATGGTAAGTGACAGTTGAGTGACTAGTTGTTTTAATTTGGTAGTGTTTGATGTTTTGTTTATTAGTTTGGTAATTCATGATTGTTGTATTAACTAATACAGAAGTTTAGAGCAATTAGACTATATGGTTTGTGTTATATCTGCAGTTTGAATCTGTTGAACAGTCTTTTGTACAGAAGATAAGATAAACTATGTAGTTTGGAGTTGATTCACTGGGTGTTTATTATTGAAATGATTTGTTTGAACATGAAAATTTAAGGTAGATCTGTTAGGTAGTATTGTAGTGTTTCATGTAATTAGGCTGTGGAAGTAAGATGATGTGTCCTGGTAATTGAAATTGGAAAGTTTAGGGTAGATCTTTTATCATTTAAATTGGTTTATTTGAGTGAATGATTCGCCTTGATTGTTCCATGATGATAGTTTTTGCCATATATGACTCACATGATATATATTTGATTGATATGCTTTATAAGTCAATTTAAGTGGTATGCTTTAAAAGACGATTTAAGAAGCGGAGGGTGGGATTGCATTGCTAGAGAGATAAACTACATATGTAGTGTGAGAGCATCACTTGGGATGAGGATCTATATAGGGTTTAGATTTTGACTTGTACAAGTATCTTGTTTAAGCTGTAGGCTTTTGTTATTTCTGGATAGCTAGCTGTGTGTGGCTATGCTACGATTTTCTTCAGATATACTGGTGATCGATAGTTCGTAATTAAAAAAGTCAATAATTTACAAGTAATATTTGGAGGGTGTGGTGTTGTGGGTCCTTGCAACATCTTTATCAGAACAGTAGTAATTGGAGTGATTCATGCCCTAATGGAGTGCATTGTTATAGAGGATTCATTTAGCTAATCTTAACTTTGTTTGTGATTGAGTCATTGATTAGTGCTTGATTAGTCCGATTCACAAAAACCAGTACAACAACAAGAAATTACTGTGAAGGACTGTTTCAGTAATTCTTGTTTTGTTTATTAAACAGGTTTCATAAAAAGAAGCTTCAGCAAGGATGGGTCGTGTACGTACCAAGACCGTGAAGAAGTCATCCAGACAGGTAATTGAGAGGTACTACTCCAAGATGACCTTGGATTTCCACACCAACAAGAAGATATTGGAGGAAGTTGCCATTATTCCTTCAAAGCGTCTGCGCAACAAGATTGCTGGGTTCTCCACCCACCTTATGAAGCGTATTCAGAAGGGACCTGTTAGAGGCATCTCCCTGAAATTGCAAGAGGAGGAACGTGAGAGACGTATGGACTTTGTTCCTGATGAGTCTGCCATTAAGATCGATCTGATTGAGGTCGACAAGGAGACCCTTGACATGCTTTCATCCCTTGGCATGTCTGACCTTCCCGGTGTTGTCAAGCAGGCTGCAGAACCACAAGCAGTAGCAGCTCTCCCAACCTTTGGTCGTGGTGCTGGTGGTTTTGGCAGGAAATACTAAGGCTACAATATAAGATGTGAACAAATTTAAATCGAGTTTTTGGTAGACTACATGTTTTAGATATATCTCCCTAATATTGTTCAAGGATTGTTATGCCAAAGTTCATGTTATTTAGTTTTGAGAGATGTTGGTGAACTCTTGAATCTTTGGTTCTAAATGCATTCTATCTATTTCCAATTACATTTTACTTCTGGAGAGTGTTAACCTGGTGCATTTTCATTTTTACGTTTAGTCGATCCACTTCAATGTTACTGGTCCTTTTTGACCTTAAAACTTTTTGTTAATTTTTGTTTATTGGTGGAGTTGAAGTTTTATAGATGTGTTCATACCAAATATTAATGCATCTCTTCCTTTTCTGGTAAGATGTTTCCCAAGAAGTCGAGGTTGGCTTCTTGTCAAGTGAAATAGCAGATATACTATACATAGGTTATTAATTACACTTCTTTTGTTGAAAATTTTGTAACTACTTTTCAAGGGAATTGATGGCACAAATAATTTTAAATGAAGTTAAATTCAGATTCTTTTTGTTTTTGAACCTAACGTCCAATTCATTTTGAAATCGGGTTAGTTTGCATTTGCGTTGAAAAGTTTAATTTTAGATGTAAAACACTTCTTTGACTTATTTCTAAAGTTTGAAGAGCTCAAGACTTTTAAGTAAGAATTGTCAAGGCTTTTACTCTAATAAAATATTAGGAATATTAATTTTATGTGATATATAACTAGACCGTCAAACTCTATTCTCTCAACCAATTCTCAAGGACGAAAGGTATAACATTAGATTTGAAGAGACATGGAAACTAGGTCTCTACTTCTTTGTGAGGAAGAAATGCCTTTTTATCATCTAGATTGATGTAAGCGCATAACAATGTTAATTATAATTAAGACTTACATTTGCGATCGTTACAGCTAAACTAATCGAGGAAGGAGGAGGGAAAGGATGACGAACATCGAATAAATTAGAGTTATCACAGAACTAGATGATGTTCAGTTCTTCTTTGATGTTGTTAAGCCAAGAGCACAAAGCGGCCTCGCAAATAACAACACTCCTTCCCCGTATGAAGTTCGAAACCCTAAGAAAATCCTTGAGTGAATTGTAAATATTTTTGTGTTAGTTGACCTAAGCTGCAAAAACTCATTTTACTCTACTCTTTGTGGTTTGAATTTTAAATTGATTAAGATGAAATATATGAAATTTGAGTTATTCGTTATCATATCAAATATTGTGGTGGAATGATAAGGTCTAGCAAGGCGTAGTTGATTGGTCATACATGACGCATTTAACGAGTATTACACAATGTAAATTTGAATCAATTAATGTCCTAACGTGGATATCGAATACCGAGTGCCGTGCATTTTTATCAATTACCAAAATTGCCCCTGAAGTGCCACAGAGCATGTTAACATTATGAACTCTCAACACACTGTTCTGCTCTCTCAGTGGAGTTGATGATAATGGACAGCATTATCTTCTCCCTCTCCTCCACCGCACACTACTCTCCATCTCCGCCACCCTTCACCACCTCCATTCTCGCCGGAAAACACCATCCCTCCTCCACCTCCATCCTCTCCCTCAAATCTTCCTCCGACTACCCTGAAAAACCCACCACCTCCACCAGCCTCCGCCGCCCCACCACCAATAAGCCCCCTGATACCACCACTCATTCTCAGAATCTTGAATTTTCCAAAAACCCCTTAAAACTTCTCCTTAATTCCCCTCCTAACACTTCACCACCACCAAGCCTAACTAACAAACTTTGGTTATCCAACAAACTCTCACCACCCCCACCACCCCACCCACTATTAGCACCTAGTGAAGGAGATGGAAGTGATTTGGACATTTTAGATGTTGAAGAAATGCAAAAAAGTAGTGAATTTAGGGAAAAAGGGAAGGTCTTTATTGGGAATTTACCAATTTGGGTTAAGAAGAAGGAGCTTACTGAGTTCTTTAGACAATTTGGGCCTATCAAGAATGTGATTTTGATAAAGGGTCATCATGAGACGGAAATGAATAAGGGATTTGGGTTTGTGATATATGGAGGCTCAACTGCAGAAAAGGCAGCAATGAAGGCTGTTGAGTTTGATGGGGTTGAGTTTCATGGGAGGGTGTTGACTGTTAAATTGGATGATGGGAGGAGAATGAAGGCGAAAACCGAGGAAAGGAGGAGGTGGGTGGAAGGGGAAGATGATGTGGAGTATAGGTCCAAGTGGCATGAGGAGCGGGAAGGTTCAAGAACTGAATTCAGAAAGGTTTTAGATACAGAACCAGAAAATTGGCAGGCCGTTGTGCAAGCTTTCGAGAGAATCAAGAAGGTATCATGTTTATTGAGTTTCCCGCAATTTACTTTTCTTGCATTGCTCATAGCTCCTTGAAGTGTAATTCCAGTAAGGTTGTAGGAAAACAATGAAGGAAGATAAGGAATTGGAATTCTAAGTATGTAGTATGGGATTTGTTCTTATAGCAATAGTTTTGGTGCTTACTTTGTGCATGCTAATGTGTTCTTACTTTTTACTAATGAGTAATTGATAGTCTTGACCGTATTAGCAAAGCTTAAACTAGATCCCACAAAAGTGATATAGGCTGTGAACATGTTTCATATGCAGTGCATGGTTATCTACTTGGTTATTTTTAATTGATTGACTTTTTCTTTATACCCGAGAGACTTGGAATTTAGGCCAAAATATCCTTTTGAGTCCTGACATGCTAATAATGCTACCATTATTAGGCTGCAAAATGACAGGAATCAATTTCCTTTCATAAGCTGTAGCTTGCCCATCAAAATGATATTCCTCTGGCCCATTTTATGTAAATGAATTTATGTTCTTGAAACATTTGAATGTTGTACAGAACAATATTGTTAGTAAAATGGTGGCTAATATTCTGGACTCCCCATTATAGAATGAGTATTGTATTTGAGGATACAAGTTTTAATATCGCCAAAAATATGATTTCTCATTAGTGCAAGTTGTGATTATCCACTTGCTCTTTTTATTGCTTATCCACAACTGCAATGTGATTATCAAATGAAAGGTGATGTATATTCTTGCTATATTCTATATCTGTTCGAGTCTCATAAGCTTCTCCTCTATGAAACAATGGATTTTACTTCGGTTGACAGGTAATTAGCTAATTTATACTCGAAGTGGGTAAAGTACAACATGCTTCTGCAGAGCTCTTGATCATATTCTTTCAGAGGAAGTGATACCTTCTTTTTGTAGCCATCCAGGAAAGAGTTTGGTTTAATGGTGAACTATTATGGACGGCGTGGTGACATGCATCGTGCACGTGAAACCTTTGAAAAGATGCGTGCTCGAGGGATAGAGCCAACAGTTCATGTGTATACCAAGTAAGTTCCCCTGCCAAACTGTTGTTTCAGTTTTAATTAGTCCTTTGTTAAGCAAAATATTGTCGGAAATTACTCCCAACACTAGTGAGTAGATATGTTGAAAGCCAATGTATTTTTCTCCATCCATTTTTGACATTCTTTCCCTTTGCCTGAAGCCAGTGCTCATTGCCCGCTTCCTCTTCTTATCTATTGATTAGGACAATTGACCATGATCCTGGTGGAATTCGGTCGATTAGTAACTGTCTAGGCTTCTTCTACTTTCTGCTATTTTTAGTTTTTCTGGATTTTGGTACTTTTTCCCCTCATTTTGCATATCCTTTTTGGAATCACACCTAGAATAGAAGTTTTACCTCAATTAAGAATCTTGCCTAGGCCCTAGATTAGGAGTTTAGGTGTAGGAGTTGCAAACAATTGTTTAAACATTATTTTATTTTATTAATCTTTTTGATTATCGCTTATTCTCATTGTTTTCTTAACATAATTCTTGCTGAAATTTTCTCTTTTCCCAAGGTTTGAACATGAGTTCCTTTATTAATTGCATAGTTTGTGCTCCTTCATTTTTATTTTTATTTTTGAAAACTGGTAACATGTTTTCCTCAACATACCTTAATGCTGGCCACCTCCAAAATATGAGCTTACAAGGAGAATATTAACTACAGAATTCCTAAGAAGTCCATTATCTGAACTTCATCTTCTATCTTTACATTACTCTTTACACCAAAAACATAAAATTGTGATACAATTCCATTTGATCTTTTGTATGGAACTAGATCTGCCTTAAAAAATTCTTTCATTTTTCTCCTTCCATATACTCCACCAAATACAGGCTGGTATGTTCTCCACCATCATTTTTTACTCTTACTCCCACCTCTTCTTATCTAGCAGCTTAGTAAATCTGCAGTGTGCTCTGGCGTTGTCCATTCCTCCCTAGCCAAACAGATAAAGAGTGCCCAAACTTGTGTAGTTACCTTACAATGAAGGAACAAGTGACTATTAGTTTCTGCAGCCTCCACACATAAAGGGAATCTAGAGGCTATCTTAAGTTTCCTTTTCTGAAGTGCGTCATTGGGTGAGGCATTCTTTCGTCACCACTAGCCATGTAAAACATTTCTACTTTGTTGATGCCATGCTTTTCCAAGTAGCTTTCCATGGACCCTTGGGACTTCCTGCCATCTCAAATAGACTCCACTTGTAAACTTTATTCACTTAGAACTGCCCATCTTCATTGTGTCTCCATCTAATTTTTCCTGGTCCAGTGGTTGTCCCATGGAATTTCCCACTCTTCCTCCTTCATTTCTCTTTTCTCTCTCGTACTCGAAAAAGGAAATTTTCCTTCAATGTTGGTTGGAAATATTTATTCACTGTTAAATACTCAAAATGGTTGTGTTCATTCTCTTAGTATGGCTAAAGCATCTAGGAAATTTTTACAACTTCACTCGTTGGGCTTCAAGTTCATTGCTCAAAAAGCTTTAATTTTACCATATTCTCTGTATTGCTATTGCAGCCTCATCCATGCTTATGCAGTGGCTAGAGACATGGAAGAAGCACTATCTTGTGTGAGGCGAATGAAAGATGAAGGAATTGAAATGAGTCTCGTGACTCACAGCATCCTTGTTGATGGATTTGCAAAACTGGGCAATATAGAGTGAGGAATCGACATGCCTTTAATTGTTATTCACACAGCTTTGTCTCTGGTTACCTCTTCTTGTAAAGTTTTTGTCTGTGTTGATATTTTGGTTGTGTTTCCATTGGATTTTTATAAGGTTGTGTAGTTTGAAAGTGTATTGCTCTCATTTTAATCTTGGTTTAGTAAATGACCTAGGAAATGTAAAACTAAAAACTGAAGTTTGAAGTTAAAATTTCAAATGTAAGTCAACAACAATTTTATTGACTGTATTGTAAGTGTGGATATATTAACTGTGCATAATTGTATTACTGAGTTATTTGTTGGAATATAGAAATATATAACCTATTTCTAGGTTTTATATAATGTGTATATAATTATGATAACTATATGGGCTAATCCAACACAACCCCCTGTGGGAATAAAATGTCCTGTCTCAAACTGTCAGAGTGCTTGCTAGATTATTTTGTTGCTTGACAGCTCTTGAAGTAATTGAAACTGATTGTACGCAATGACATATTCCCACAATGTAGTCTTGATTTTATGCTGGAATAATATGTCTGCTTTGAGGTCAATACATGATACCTGAAACAATGTCTTCGCACTAAAGCTACTTTTGTGTTATCAAGTTTTTTTTTTGGAGAAACTCGTTATCTCAACTTTTGTTGTGGTTACATGGTGAGAACCTTGTTCCTAATCTTTCATTTGTTGTTCATTTTTGTGGAAGAGCTGCAGAGCAATGGTTTAAGGAGGCTAAAGAGAGGCATCCGACTTTAAATGCTATTATATATGGCAGCATCATATATGCTAACTGGTGTGTTTTCTTTGATATTTAGCCTTTCTGCTTTTCAATTTTAAGTTGGAGTTCATTATGGTCTTATATTATGCATGCAACTTCAAACTAGCGAACCATTTTTCTAATTCCCACTGTTCACTGAAATTCACTTTCTTCACGCTCCCTGATATTTCATTCATGTTTCTTGGATATCATTGCAAGTTAGTGTTATCTGTTTGGGTTTTTAATGAACTGACAGCCAAACATGCAATATGGACCGAGCTGAAGAGTTGGTTAGGGAGATGGAAGAAGAGGGTATTGATGCTCCAATTGATATCTATCATATCATGATGGATGGTTATACCTCGATAGGAAATGAGGACAAATGTCTCATTGTATATGATAGACTTAAGGCAAGTATTATTTAGTATAATTGCATAGATGAATGAAACTTACTTATGCTTGGTCAAATGTTTTTCTGTACTACATACAATATAGAATAGTATGAAAAATTATCAACCTACAAACTGAATGCATGATGTCACTGTTTAGTATGGAACTCTTCACAGAAGGATAATATAATTTCTTGTAAAAAAAGAAACACCTTTCTGAAAGGAGAAAATACAAAACCTTTCTGACAGTGTTTTGAATATGAAATAGGACTTCTGAGTAGACCTTGCAATGGTCATGAACAGCTTTGCGTTCTTTGAATCTTTCTTTGCATTCCTGAATTGTCTAATGTGGTATTGTAATATCTCTTGCAGGAGTGTGGATTTACACCTTCAGTTGTCAGCTACGGATGTTTAATGAATCTCTATATCAAGGTTCCTTTTTGTCATTGCTGCCAGTGAATTTGTAACTTTCATTCATTAGCATGCTGATTTGTTTTTTGGTCTTTTGTAAGAAATTCTGATCTGATACCTGCAACAGAGTTCATGTAAATAGTAGCAATGGGCAAAAAGGATAATTTAGTTCTACTGGGAGTCATGACCATGGTCTCCTACTTGAGACCCCAGAGTCTGCCTCCTCAAAACCAAAAGTTTCAACAATATGGTTGACTTAGCTTGTGGAATTCTTAAACCAATAAATTCTAGCAATTTTGTAAGCAGCAAGTTCCCATAAGGTGCCGGAGACTAGAGTCATGTGCATCAAGTCAGTTATTTTACTAAATTGAATTGCTTGGTCGTATTATCTGTATTCATCCCTTTCCCTTTTTACAGCAAGTTTAAAAGGTGTCTGTCTTTCAACATTGTTCATGTCTTAGAAATTAGAATAACAGGTGCCATATGCCATCTTGATAGTCTCAATTTTGAGGCTATTGCTTTCTCCGACTTTTACAGCTTTGCTGGTTTTTAACCCTAAGTAAAGACAAACAACATCTGGCGAAGTGTTTTAAGTATCAATCCAACACTCAAATTGGTATCCTAAATCATTTATTACTCTTACTTATCAGAAAAATATTTTACTAATTCCATGGTCTAAAGCTATGATATTCCTGCAATATGAAAACTTTACCCATTTGGGCCTATACTTGTAGTAATTAATCTCCAGAGGCGGATCTATGATTTAAACTTGATGGGTTCAGCCTTTAAGGTTCTACCCCTGAAATCATTATACAAAAAAATTAATGGGTTCAGATCTAGTGCATGTTGAAATTTCAGTAGATTTTCACATATATATCTATGCTCCACATCGAAAATATTGGGTTTGGATGAACCCCGCACCAAAAGGTTCCATCTGCCCCTGCTAATTGCAATATAGTGAATTGCTGATGAGTTGTTGCACAACTTCTTAATTCATTTGAAATTTGTATATCAATTTTATACCCTGGCAGGTTGGTAAAGTCTCCAAAGCTTTTGAGGTCAGTGAAATGATGAAGTTGGCTGGCATAAAGCATAATATGAAGACATATTCCATGTTGATCAATGGATTCATTAATTTGAAAGATTGGGCAAATGCTTTTGCAATTTTTGAGGATGTGATAAGAGACGGCTTGAAGCCAGATGTGGTCCTCTATAATAACATTATCAGAGCATTTTGTGGCATGGATAACATAGACCGTGCTGTATGTATAGTTGAGGAAATGAAAAAGGAGAGACATAGACCTACTTCACGGACTTTTATGCCAATTATACATGCCTTTGCTAAAGCTGGAGAAATAAGAAAAGCACTTGACGTTTTTGATATGATGAGAAGGAGTGGCTGCATCCCAACTGTTCAGACTTTCAATGCATTAATTCTTGGACTTGCTGAGAAACGTCAGGTAAATCTATGTTCCAGAATCTAGTTTTCATTTGGACATGCTTAAAAAGGAAATATTTGTGTTACCTGTCCATTTCTATAAAGGGTACTGGACGTGGCATGTGTACTGACTGACAGGTTCCAGTGATTTATATACATAATTGATTTTTTTTAGTAACTGTCTAAAAGACCAATTATGAACCACCAAGAATTCACATGAAAATATATTCTTGTGGTGAACTTGTGGACTTATGCCTCACCACTCATCATGCACTTCCTGTAGAAAGTTAAAAGAGAAGAACAACTTTCTCTCATTAGTCATTCTGGTTGGGTTGACCGAGAAGTAATCAGGAGTAAAATTAATCAAATGGAAATATGTTGCTTTATGGCTTTGTTATGCGTAGCAAGCCAGCATAGTTAGACTAAGATCTAACTTACCTATCCTAACAAATGAATTCACGTGCCAAATTACTGATTCTTCATGAAAATGCACTCTCATTTACAACTTGAGAGTGCGTTCTTCCTGCTTCCGCATATTAGAAAGTATTTTACAGCCCTTATGACAAAAAATTGTTGACCTCTCAAAGAAGGGAAACCTTCATTGACCATTTAGACAGAAATAAACTGATCTATAGCTGGAGTTGACGTAGCAAACTGTGGACATTATTAGCATGAAATGCTATATGGATATTAAGGATCAACAACTTTTGTGTTAGGTAATCTTGTAGAACCGAACTTGAATTTCGCTAACCAAATATGCTAATGTTGATGTTCTGTTAATAATAAATAGCTTGTGAACTCCTAGATGGCTTCCAATGTTAGATGTAATTCCAGATGGATTTATAGGATCACAATTTTCTTCACATACAGCATCTCTGTTTCCTCTTTCTTTCTGGGGCTAGGAAGGGCTTAGAACTGGTATTGCCTTTGGCATTACAGTATCTTTTGCCTGGTATTGCTGTGTGATTGAACTCCTTTACTTACGGGTTCAATTTTCATAGTGGAGTCTGTAATTCCATGTTTGAAAATTATCAGGCCTATCAAACTTCTTTTTGTAGACCCTTTTCATTTGTTTGCTTTATATTTAACTCGATGCAGATGGAGAAAGCTGTGGAAGTTTTAGATGAGATGTTGCTTGCAGGAATTAGGCCAAATGAGCGTACATATACAACCATTATGGATGGTTATGCATCTCTTGGTGATACAGGAAAAGCTTTTGAGTATTTTTCAAGAATTAAAGATGAGGGTCTGGAGCTTGACATATATACATATGAGGCATTACTCAAGGCATGCTGTAAAGCAGGCAGGATGCAAAGTGCTTTGGCAGTGACAAAAGAAATGAGTGCCAAAAACATCCCGAGGAACACCTATGTGTACAACATATTAATTGACGGGTATGGAGTCTACATATTTGGTTGTATCTGCTTGCAAACTATTTTATAGCATCATAACTTTCATCTGACTTTGAACCTTTGGGGGATGGGAGGAAGGAAGTAAATGTTGATTAGCACATTGCTTTTAACAGCTATATAAACCTTCTATTTGATGGTATTTTGCCTCCGGCTATCTTCTTATACTGTATCCCGTCATAATTGCTATGTTCTCTGTGCAGATGGGCTCGAAGAGGTGATGTTTGGGAGGCTGCTGACCTGATGCAACAAATGAGGCAAGAAGGGGTTCAACCTGACATCCATACCTATACTTCTTTCGTAAATGCTTGTTGTAAAGCTGGAGACATGCAGGTATCCATTTGATGATATTATACAGTTTAGATGCTTTCATATTTGCTAATTCAGCTTCGTAAAAATGCCTGCAAATGGATATGTTGATCTCATTTGTTGCTTTGTGTACTGTTCTATACTTTTAACTTTCAGTAATGATGTGCTTTATACTTTCTGGGTTTTTCAAGCACTTCCAATGAACATCCTGGAATTTTTTGAATACTATGTGAAATATATTTGATGTAGTTGCTTTGTCTCTACTAATGCTTGTGCTAGTCGGAATTTGAGTGTAGTTGCTTTGACTCATATCATATGCTCTGCATAGTGGTAGCTTTTGTTGGCAAAAGAAGTATGCTCTTTATTTTCCCAAATATCCAAACGACTACAATCTTTTTTCTTTTCATTTCAGAAAGCGACAAACACAATTCTAGAGATGAAAAGGGTTGGGGTTAAACCTAATGTTAAAACTTATACCACTCTCATACACGGTTGGGCACGGGCTTCACTTCCTGAAAAGGCTCTAAAATGCTTTGAAGAGATGAAGCGATCTGGTTTGAAGCCAGACAAAGCCGTCTATCATTGTTTAATGACGTCGCTGTTGTCAAGGGCCACAGTTGCTGAATATTACATTATAGAGGGGATCCACCGTGTTTGTGAAGAGATGGTGGAATCTGGATTGACTGTTGATATGGGAACTGCAGTTCATTGGTCCAGATGCTTGCGGAAGATTGAGAGGACCGGAGGTGATTTAACAGAAGCACTTCAGAAGACCTTCCCTCCTGATTGGAATTCCCACAGAAATCTCAATGCAGCTTCAAATGATACTGGAAATACTGGAGCGTCAGACAACGATGATTACGATGATGGTCCTTTCTATGAGACTGACAGTGACGATGAGACAAATTCCCCTGCATTATAATTAGAAGGTAGCTTGATGAAAGCGAACCCCCCTCGTTACTGTACATGCGACTCTCACCGCATACGGCTCGCACAATGACTCGGTTGCCACGCTCTCCATCTGTTTAGATGTACTAGGTTGAGCTATTTTTGTGTAGAAAATACAGAAAAGAGGTGTTAGATGTAGATGAAATTTTGACACTAGTTGTGTCTTCAATGTTGTTTGATCAAGATTGCAAAATTCAATGTATTCATGTTGTAAATGTCTTTACTTTTTCCAGATCTTGGAGAAATTGTAGCCAACAGAAAATTATGTGTCTTCGACCTGAAATGTATACTATTATTATTTTCCCTTAGTTGAGATATACTATTTTTTTATAACGGTGGTGTCCAGACTAGAGACGATTGCTTCCATTACGAATCAGAAAGACACTAAATTCTCATTTAGGTGCTTTAACTACTATAGGTAGAGGGAGTGGTACGGAAAAGTCTTCTCTATAAGGTTTGAAATGGTGAATTAAAGAAGAAATCCATCATGTTCTTGTATGTTTGTCTTTTAATCTTTGTATGTGACCTCTTAACGAGAATAAAGATGAACTTCAATATAACATCTATCTTTGATCGGTATCTTTTTCAGAACATAGCTTTTTTGCCTTTGCTAAAGTTTGAACTCTAATCTCTCATAATTTAAGTCACACCATTAGGTGCACGATTCTTAATTATTGTCACCCAAATGTCTTAATTTAGACTATAAATTTCATTTTAATTTTTAATTTTATGTCCAATCAAATATTGATACATAAATTGAGACTATTGGAATGACAAGGAGTAATAGGAAGCCACCAACATATGGTACTAAAAATTACTTTGTTTGAAACATGTTTGTACCATCAAAATATGGTACTAGAAACTAGGTAGCATAGGATTTGTTACAAGAAATTTGGAAATTCCTTGTTGGATTTTAATATATTCTAAAAAATATGCTGTAATAATTTATGTTCCCTAAATTTTAAGGAAAAAAGGAATTGTACTATATTCCATTTAACTATGCAAACAATACTATCTATATGTAAAAGGTTAAAAAGATGAAAGGAAGGGGATAAGAATCTTGGTGAAACAAGAAGATGCTTATACAAAAGAAATGAGACCAAAAAAATAAAATGGAAATAGTAAAAGTTTAGCTCAAGTGGTAATTGTTGAGGTTCGAGCCCTGCGTCATGTGAACTAAGTTTGATATTTAAGTGAAGTTAACAAGATAGAAGGCTGGATCCATTATTTCCGAGCTTTTGAGGTACGTATCAAGTTTGATAAATTCATAGGGATGTATTTTTCTAGGCTAAGGTATGTATTAACGTCCTTAGTCCGCATTGATTAATATCCATAAAGAGATGGGTATAGGTTACACATTCTATTACGAGGAAACGAGATCTCTTGGCCTTTTACAATAGGACCGGGAAGGATGCACCTCTGGTGTACCAGTTATCGTGCCCACGGTAAACGCTGGGTAGCCAAGTGCGGAGCGGATAACTGCTGAAAGCATCTAAGTAGTAAGCCCACCCCAAGATGAGTGCTCTCCTATTCCGACTTCCCCAGAGCTTCCGGTAGCACAGCCGAGACAGCGACGGGTTCTCTGTTGAATAGAAGAAAATGACCTTTTCAGATCTCTTATAAAAGAATGAAGATGTTTTATGTGTAAAAATGAAAATCACATAAAAAAAAACGTGAAACTAAAAAAAGTTTGTAAAAAGCTAAAAAAAACAAACCTATGTCTCCCACATGTACTAATCTGTTAAATGAATATTTGGAACTTTGAATTACATTTAGGCATGTACTATAAAGTGAGATAACTCCTATTTTTATATATGCTTGGGATCATATTTAAGGGCAAGATAAGACAGTCAGGTATATAAAACATTTCGTATTTACGTTTTACATAATGTCACTATAAAAAAAGATCGCACCTTAAGATGTGTAGTATAGACAACCTATGTTAGTGGTTACTTCCATTTAAAACGAAATCATATATTATTTTTTGTTAGATACGAATATAATGTATTTCACTATGTATTGAAAAATCAAAATCCTGCTATGTTTCCTAATTAAACAAATAAAGCTATTTACGAACTTTCCTCTAAATTGAATGCTCCTTATTTTTATAAAAACGTGAAATATTTTCGAAAAAAATATATTTGGATAATACCAGCATGATATTGACCTGAATATGTCAGACTTAATTAGTAATTAGGAATCAAGAATTGTCCCATAATTATCACTATCCTAAAACATGCTAAGTAATGCTAGAATTGAAAATTAATTAGTTACAACTCCCTCAATTGACTTCTATTATTAATATAATAACATATCTCAAAACCTCCAATAATTATCTGAATTTGGTCATTCACGTCTTTCAAAATCTTTTTAATTAATTAAAAGTTGGGATAGTGGCACTTTTAATCCCTCGGTTATTAGTAAATTCTTATTTTGGTCCTTGTGAATTGTGAATTATTGAAGGGAATTCCGCCTTGGAGTAAAAGTAAAATTGTCTATGTGTGATTTACAAGGTCATATATTCAAGCCACAAAAGCGGTTGATGCTTGCATCAAGATAGACGACCTATATCACACCACTTAAGGGTGCAGCCCTTATCGAAACATGCGTGAGTACAAAATATTTAGTGTATTGAACTATATTTTTCCTTGTACTATATGGCTAACATAATTAACCTTCTTGTAATAATTAAAATATGTGCTTATATTATGGTGTCTATAGGTAGAAAATATGTTATATTTGAACTATTTTTATAAGTTTGTTACCTTAAATATAAAGTAACAATACAAATTTTACATAGCAAATGTGTGGGCAAATAAGTGATGGAAGGGTTTATAATAATTCATCAAATTTGTGATTATTCACAGCAAATTAAATGGATCAAAAAGTACACTACATCTCAATTAATTGAAGACTAAATATGCTTAGTCAGTTATCACAAAAATTAAAATCAAAATTTATCATTTTAATTAATTGAAAGTAATTATGAGAACAATTAGAGCAAATTAAAGGTATATATAATTGAGCTCCAATCATAGAATTAAGGTCAATATATCATTATGTACCCCACCCTGCTAGTCATGAGGAGTGGTAGAGAGGGGACAAAACAGTTCATATACATGCATTTTTGCCACTTGAGAAAATATTGTTTTAAAAATAAATAAATTAAGATTATGAGGATAAGAATCTCAATATTCCTAAACAAAATTTTCTAATTAATCACACGAGGGAAGTATCACAAGAAATTTCTTGATAATTTAAAAATAATTGAGACTAGATTAATAAAATAGCTTAAGTTGGAACTTTGTACTTGATTAGTTGGATATATAATTCTTGAACTAGTACTTTCAAAAGATTTATCATGATAACAAGAGGATGCGGCATGTGTATTAATGTGTTATATCCTATGGAGTTATTTTTCATTTGCTTAGCATGATGATATGTGTTCCCCCCTCCCCACTCCCCACCCCACACCCATAGGTACAACAAGAGCAATAAAAAAGTTATTTCCTCTGTTCCAATAATGTGGCACTTTTCATTTTTCGAGAGTCACAAATAGTTTAATTTTGATCGGCAAATTACGCATGGAATTTTCAAATTTGTTGAAATGAAATTTATATATTTATAAACTACGTAAAAAGTACTATAAGTCACAATAATTGACAATTTAAAATATTTAAAAGATGTATGAAAAATTTACGGTCAAATATAGACTTGTTTGAATCTCGTTATCCGAAAAGTGCCATATAAATTGAGACGGAGCGGGAGTATTAAATATCTTTGATCCGAGGATTTATTGGATACAATCTTTCTATTTTCTAATGTAAAGATACAATCCGAGTTCCTTTGCCTTTTCCTAACTTTATTTGTGGTTTTATATCAGATATGTTATAAATTGTGGATTTAAAACTACTCTCTATCCTAGTTAATTATATGATCGACACACTTTTATTTTTAATCAGTCTCAAAAAGAATGCTAGAAGGCGATCGATTAGCTTGGAGAGGAAAGGAAATCCGAAACGGAAAACAAAAAGGATAGGAATGAATTGAATAAAGAAAAAATATATAGAACCTTGAGCATTTTCTCTTCTCAGCAATGGTTGAGAGTAAAAAAAGGTATCCACATAGAAGGATTGCTGGTATACTAGATAGATGTTTATCTTTTTGACTTCAGTGAAAATGTTCAAAGCATCACCTTCGTCAATTATCTTGATGTCGAAAGGGAAGAGGACATGGTCTTACTTACTTAAAAGTAAAAAAAATGGGGAATTTCCTGTCTTAGTTTTACTTCCTTGAAATGACTTCTACCGCGTTTTTATTTGATAAATATTAATAACACTATAAACATTTTATCTATATTAAATCTCACTTATTTGATAAAATAATTACAAAAATATTTTTTTAAAGAATAATTTGAAACATTATAAATTCTTCCTCTTCAGAAATTATATAGAGGTGGAGGTACAACACATGTGTTTTGTCCACAAGTTAAAAGAAATAACCTCTATGTTATAGGTAGCAAGAAAATTGTTGATTCACTATTATTAGGCTATAGTCCAATTTCCTCAATTATATATATATATATGACAACCTTTTATCAGAGTTTAATCATTATTATATTGCATGCATGCATGCATGAATATATATAGCTCATAATGATGACCCCTTCTTCTTGTCTTTCTTTAGGCTACACTTCAAATATTTTTTTGGCTTAATAGATAGACAACCTTGTAAGTTTCTCAATAAATTTTATTTAAACACCCGAACGGTATATTACTTATTTTAACTAAGAACATGATTACACATTTCTATTAAACCTTGAATTCAAATTTTGATAAAAAAAATTGGGTCTTCTCAAGAGTCTGTTAGGTAGTTAAGATAACCACGATAAATATGCCATTTTTTTAGTTATACGTATCGACTTCAATTGAAATAAGCCTAATATTTTGTTGCTTATTGAGGCTAATGCATATAATTAAAGAAAATAACATATTTCAAATAGTTAGCTTATTTACATAATATACAGTACTTGTGAATATACACAATTTATTTTTCAAAATTTAAATTGAAAGTATCTAATAGAAATAGTGTATCACGCGCGTGTTTAGATGCTCAATTAGAACAAATTGTAATTCAAATCATGTTTAAATAAAATTTACTCACAAATTATTGACTATGTATTAAGCCAAGTTTTTAACAGAAAAATGAAAATATTGAATGTGTGAGTTTTTGTGTGTGCAATTATTTGTTCTTCAAAGATGTTTCTCTTTATTTGCTACAGTATATATACTCTTGTCTTTATTCATTTATATGCAATGTTTCTCTTCTTTATTCATTTACATGCAATGTTTCTCTTTATTTGCTACAGTATATATATATATACTCTTGTCTTTATTCATTTATATATGCATTTGTTTATATGAGTAGTATATCCAAGTGCCTTTTCTAATGATATTTACACAATAAATAGGAAGAAAATAATGGTTTGTCCAGTTTTGATTTGACACGAAATTTAAAAAAATAACTTTTTTCTAAATATTTTTGTAGAATGAATAGGAAGATGATAATTGTTTGCCTTTTTTATTTATTTTTAATCTATATTCAAGTGCCTTTACTAAAGATATGTAGAATAAAAATATTTTTTAATTCGTCGTCATCTTAAATATATCATGAGAAAAAATAAAATTAGAGAATTGTCAAAAAAAATAATAATATTCTTTTCAAATAAATTAAAAAAAAAATAGAACAAGCAAATTGAAACGCATAAGAGTAATATATTATGAGTATTTTTAGTACTCATGTACCCTCAAAATATAGTGTATGATGGGGACAAATTTGAAAGTGATTTGTCCTAAAGCATGCACACTTGTTAAATTATTGCTCTATATATTGTTTGCTTTTTCATTTGGAGTTCATAATTCGAGGTGCACGTTATATATTTGATCGATCAAAATAATCATATTCACAAGTTAAATATATAAGTATATTTACAGAAGTATATATATGAATTATGTATAGTATATATTAATATAAATTATGAGTGCTTTGGAGATTATGATCTTTTAATAAATTCAAAATTATTCCTTGAATCTTATTTTAAATGTTGTTTTGGCGAATAGATGAATTTATTCTAAAATATTTGGCGTTTAAAAAAAAAAGTAGTACTTTATTTCTTATTGTTTAGATATGTGGAATGTCTATTAAGTAGGTGTTTGGACTTTACATTTGAAGTTATGATTTGAAAATTATATTTATTTATGATATTCTGAACAAAACTTCAATTTAAGTTTTTTTATTTTTAATCCAAAATTTACCTAGAAGCTAGAATTTCAATTCTAAATATGTCAAAAAAAAAAAAAAAACTTGGCTCAGAATCTTAAATTCACAAAATAAAACTCATATTTATTATGAGAGTAGCTCCTCCTCTAAATGGACACATAACTAACAAGGATTGTCATGAAGTGATAAATACTCCTTTAATCTTAATCAGAAGTTTCGAGTTTGAATCCTCTTGGATACAAACTTGCTTTTATTATGGAACGTTTTACCCTTCAATGTGGTATATAGTTAGAAATAAAAATGATTTAATTAATATTTCCTCCGTTCTGATTTATACAAGACATTTAGAATATTAAAAGTCAATCAATTTTTTCTTTGATTAAAATTACTTATATACGTTTTAATTATTTCTAAATTGTTAATTATCACATTTTATAATATTTTTATATTCTTTTTAATATATAATTATTTTAAAAAATTTAAAGCTTCTATGTCTAAATTTACGGAAATTTAAACTTTGAAGTGTCACTTCATTATTTGAAGTATCGTAGTTATTTAATTGGTTGTACTACATGTTGACTACTTTATATTTTTGAAAAAAGAGAAAAAACTGCAACATAAATTAGTAGCGGCGGTGAATTATGGCATTGCAGACAAATAAAAGTAAATTCATTGCAAATAAATGGAAAGGTAAAAAGTAGAAGCAAATTATACTATTATAACTATCCTATATAATTTTGAATATCAACATTTGATGTCCCTTTCTCTGAATTTCTGAATTCTTTAATTATGTTGATGTATTAGAATTTGTGTTGTGACTTTAGTTGATAAATAAGTACTTCAGTTTTGAGAACGTACATGATTTAGATATCTTATCTTGATGTAAATTGAAAATTAAAAACTCTATTTCATTTTTACTGTGTCTTGTGGATATCTGATGTAGTGGCGGAGTTGGAATTTTTAATAAGGGGTTTAAAATCTGAAGAAGTAAACACATGAACTAATCAAAGGGGGTTCGACATCTACTATATATACATAAAAAAATTTAACAATGTATAATTAGTAATATTTTCCGCCGAAGGGGTTCACCGGTGAACCCCCTGAATGTATGCTGGATCCGCCCCTGAATTCTGATGTTACATCACATAAACTTTAGAGGTCATGTCTAGATGACCATTTTATAAGTTAAAGTGTTGATCAATTGTTTTAATAGAGACGAGTTGAGGTATCTAGATGTGTATACTCAAAGTTAAAGTGTTTAGTTGCCGATTCAGATTCAAAGTTTTCTATCTATGTATTATATCAATTATAAAGAACTCACATGATGTCTGCCTATCATCATAAGTTCCTTTCCTACCTTAACCTAGCTAGGTGAGCCTCATCGACATAATATCAATCATAGAAGTACCTATTTTGAATTTTTTTTTTCTAATGAAATTGTTTTTATCAATCTGATAATGGGTGAGAAATCATGTTATTAATGAATTTATCACGTTAATTGTATAATGAATATAATTTAAAGTTCACATAAACAATGGGCAGAGCTTAAACTCATTTTAGCATATAGATGTATTAAAACAACCTATAAAACAAAATAAAGAGCCAAATTTATAGCTTCTAGCAATCCAATATGTTACTTTTCATCTTAGAAAATTACTATATTTAGTAGTAACTAAATTGATGGCTTTTATCCCTAAGCGGGTGACATGAATCGGTGCAGTAGGTTGTATTTCATAACAAAAGAGATTATAGATCGATTCCTCTATGAATGTCTTTTCAGTTAAGTTTGTCACACCAATTTTGCCTAGAACAGCTTACATCTCCTATATGATTTGTGAGATATGTATGAAAATGATATATCAATACACACTAAAAAAATAGCGATCATGAATTTTTTGAAAATTCCAAAAATAAAATTAAGTTGATAGCCTCTAGTACAAGAAAGTGTATTAGAGAAACAAATCTAGATTATGCATGACAAAAGTAAAATGACCCTAAATGTTTGATAAAGACAAATGAATTAAGCAATGTTGGTTCTTAGAAAGTACAAACGACCAAATTTAAATTAGAAAAATAGATATTAAAAATCTATTTGTATTATTATTTTATTACATATATGATGTAGCTTGAAGGAACATATCTTATCATGAAATTCTGTAGCTAACATTATTATAAGAACTTGTCAATGATTAGATTAAGACATTAATTATTATGTGGCTGCATTTTGTTAGCTAAGCAGACTTGATGATTAAAAAAAGTAGTAATTGCAACATTTCTCTTATGCACACCTCTTAAAAAGAATATGAGTAATAATAATATATCCACTTAATTTAATAAATAAAGTCTGAAAAGGTAGGATATACCTTATTTTTAAGGAACAACAAAGTTATTTTTGGTAAATTCTTAATTAAAAAAATAAATAATTAAACATGATAAGATTAAAAGAGAAAATAACGACAACATAATAGTAAGATAAATACGATAATTGACGGAATAAAGAGTAACAATTGAAGAAAAGGAGGCTGGCTCCCTGCTTCTTCATAAAAAAAAAAAGTAGTAATGCTATCTTAATACTCGACATGCGAATTTTTCTATCTAGAATAATGTACTTAGTAAGTTACGATAAGTCATGTCTTGTCTGATCATACTCTCAGTTTTTCTTGGACCTACTCTCTTTCCTCTTTTAAAACATCCTTTTCAAGATATTGTTAATAAAGGCACTTTTCAATTTCTCGAAATGAGTAATTTCTTAAGAAATGCTTCCAAACTAAAAACATCACTTATTCAAAAATCGGAAAAAATATTATTTTGAATTTTTTTTTGGTTATATAATTTTCAGTTCCAATCAATTGCATTATTGCTATGTTCATTTCTTCGTGATAGTGCATTTATTAAATCCATTAAATTCTTATTTTAAAAAAAAAACATAAATACAATTAAATAACACACATGAAATAAACCTACCCACCACTCTCCCATTTCCTCTCCACCTTCCTCTCACCTCTCTCTCTTTATATCTCCCTATTCCTTTTTATTATCACCATTAATACCAACCAAAAAAAAGTCACAAACTTTTTGAAATCACTAGAATTTACAAACTACCCAAAAATATTCTTTGTATCCCAAAAACCATTAGAAACTACCCCAAAAAGTTGGATTCTTGAAAAAAAAAATTACAACTTTTTTTTTTTTATCCCAAATACCATTAACAAACAACCCCAAAAAGTTGGAATTCTTGAAAAAAAAAATCACAAATTTTTTGCATCCCAAAAAGTTGGATTCTTGAAAAAATCACAACTTATTGAAATCCTAAAAAGTTAGATTCTTGAAAAAATACCATTTTTTTATGGGCAAGAAAATGAATCTTGGTTCATGGCAATGGCCTTCTTGTACTCATTCCAAGACTCAATCTTTCAGAGCAAACAACAATAACAACATTTTCAAGACTATAAATTCAATCTTTTTAGACCCTTCAAACACTGATCATCATCATGGAGTTGTTGAAATTGAAACAACACCAGAATCTTGGTTCACAAATTCCTCAGAATCAGCAAGTTTTTCAACAGAGTCTGAAGAAACAGGGGAACCATTAATGGAGTTAATCATTAAAGGGGTTCGCTCCGAAAGACTGTTTTTTGAGCCAAATTGTACTAGCTCATTAATCTTAGAAGATCGTAATCAGAATCAGAATCAGAATCAGGAGAAATTAAAAGAAATTCAAGAAGATGATGATGAAGAATTGCCATTTAAGGAAAGTGTGGCATTGGCATTGGAATCAGAGGATCCATATGTGGATTTTAAGAAATCAATGGAGGAAATGGTGGATACACATGAGATTAAAGATTGGGAATCTTTACAAGAATTATTAGGATGGTATTTGAAGATGAATGGGAAAATTAATCATGGTTTTATTATTGGTGCTTTTGTTGATTTGCTTATTGGATTTTCACCTTCTAATTGTGATTCAGTTACTTGTTATTCTTCTGCTGCATCTTCTTTTTCTGCCCCTTCTTCTCCTTTATCTTCACTAGGAAACAAGGAGATTGAGGAGCAACAAAAAGGAGGGTAGTGTTAACTAGGAAAATTGTAATATTTATGTATATTATGGTAGGAGGGTAATAATAACAACGTTGATAACGCAACTAGACAACGCTCCACTACTTGCTAACATTTTGTACTATTTTTCGATCTTCATATCTACTTATTTAGGGTCATGTGTTCAGCAAACTACAGTTATGTCATGTCTTGTCTAATCATCTATCTTCGAGACTTCTAGGGTCTACTTCTATCTCTCTTTATATCCATTATAGTTAACCTCTCATACCTCTTCACTAGAGTATATCTGCATCTTCTCATTATATGTTTGAATCATTTCAGTTTCGCCTCTCCTATCTTGTTCACTATGGAGGTCACTCACACCTTGTCTTGAATAACTTCGTTCCTGATCATATCTCTCTTACTATGTTCATGTATTCATCTTAATGTTCTTATTTTCGTTACCCTCATCTTCTGAACATGCGAGTTCTTGATTAGTTGATCAATACTTCGCTCCATACAACGTAACATAGATGATCTGATCAACCTTTTATATCATTTCCCTTTAAAGTTTGATGACACATTTTTATTACACAAAACACCGAATACTAATTTTCATTTTATCCACTCTGTTTCAATATAATACGTAACAGTATCACTAATCTCCGCATTCCAAGTGGCTCTCAATTTCCAAGAGCAGAGCGGTGCCACAGGACCAAAAATAATGCCTACATTTTCATTAGAGTGATGTCCTTGCATAATATCATATTATAAAAAAACATAGTTTTAGTGGTAATAAATATGTACATTAATAAAATGTGTTAAAATCTTTTTCGTCATTAGTTAATTATCAATGGATCGAATATCGTTGCAGACTTTAAGGACATTGATAGACCATTAAACTATCACTATTAATTAATTATTGCTAAAAATTATTTTTGATATAATGTTATTGTACCTTACCATGATTAAAAGTACCTTCCTTTTGAATTTGGCATACCAACAAACACTGTCATTCTGCCTTTTTCATGGGTTTAAGACGATGTTTGGCAACATTAAATGAAGCACAATAGGTAGACAATGTAGATGCTCCCTCTATTTAAAATTATCTGACACTTTTTTCTGAAAAAAAAGATTTATTTTAATTTAATTATTTTATCGATTTTAAAGTTTAAGATAAAATTAATTAATTTTTCCTCATTTTTCTTTTGGTAGTATAATTTTTCTTGAAAACTACAAAGTTCTTAATTATGAGGCACTATTACTTCTTGAAGTTGTTAATTTAATTTATTGGCATAATACATAAATATGTCTTTTAATTTGGTCTCAACTAGTAATTATGTCTTCTAATTTTGGGTGTGCACAAGTAGACAGTTAAACATGCATCCTGCTAGATGTCCTACATGTCAATTTTGTGTCCTATGTGGCGTCTTACGTGTATTATATCACATAGATCATATGTATTTATTTGTTCAATTTTATACAAGTTCAAGTGTTTATTTGTGCACATCCAAAATTGAAGGGTATAAATATCAGCTGAAGTCAAATTAAAGGGTATATTTATGTATTATGTCTAATTTATTTGTAGGCGTCTATTTAGATTTCTACTCATTTCTTGGCAAGGTGACTTTAGCAATTGCATACTCATTAATGAAAATGACCCATAAATCGAGTAAATATTTAATGAAGAGAAATTATAATTTAGATACAAATTATGTTAAAGTAATAAAAAGAATCATCATAATTAATAGGAAAAATTACTTAAATACACAACACTTCTTTACCTATTCTCAATATTTCCCTACTCTTTCATTAAAATACAAAAATCCCTTATTTTCCCCCAATTCAACTTAACCGGATACTTTATTAGTTTAAGTATCCGCCCGTTATTAATTAAAGTATCCACACTGCTATATTATGTATCCGAAAAACACTAAAAAAGGGATTTTTGGTAATTAATGAAAGAGTAGGGAGAGGAAGTAATTTCTTTCTTATACTATGTCATTTGCCTAATTTTTACTAATTAATATTCTTAAGTAGCGTATAAGAAAAAATAAATATATAATTTGAAACGGAAAGAGTATATTATTAAAAAAAAAAAAAAAAAACATGTGTTCATTGATAAGAATTTGTGTCAAAAACATCTTTATGATTTTTAAAAAGGGTAGTTAGAAGATCATGTGGTGTGAATGAGAATATTGTCTCTATAAACATTAGTTAGAAGTAGTTTTCTATATGCATATACATACAGCCTGGATAACAAGGATTATAATTTATAGGTGTTTTATTAATTAGGACCATCCACTCATTCACCATTTAGTAGCTCACACAATATAATGTCTTGTTCAACTATGTGCCCACTATTTATTTATTTTTGGACCATATTCTTTGACTTTAATTAAGAGTTAGGCATGAATCTTGCATGAGATTCAAAGGGAGATGCTGAAATTTGTGTACAAGTAACATGATCAATCATGAGGTGAATTGAGAATTACAAGATTTCAGATTCACTTTTTTGTATGGACAAATTTTTTAAATAATTTCTTTTAATATATTTATGTTTTGATAAATATAGTTATTGTGTATTTGTGTTGATAAGAAATAGTAAGTATCTCGTAAAATTAACTAAGGTGCAGGTAAATTAAGTATTATGAAAGCATAGACTATGAAGTTATCACAGTCATAACACGTGTTCTATTTTTTTTTTGAAGATTAATTACTAATCTAACTTCTCATTGAAAGTTATCAGTTTACACTCAATTTGACCTTTCGTGAATTAATTATCGAATTTCTTCAATTTCAAACTATTAAAAATAATTGTCTTTAAAAAATTAATTAAAGTCATTTGAAGAGATTTTGTTATTTTTCAAAAAGAATTATGTATTTCTATAAATATCTTTTACATATTTCGATAGTGTATAAACTTCATTAAATAATTGAGAATGGAAATTTTAGTTTGAAGTATGAATCTCTTACTTCTCTTCCCTGTCAAAACATGAATTAATAAAAGTCAAAAAGTTTCTTTCCCAAGAAAAGACATATGGATCACCAATCAATTGTCTTGCATGTATTTTGTGCCGTACTAATTTAGGTTTCCTATTCCATCACCTCGGATTTCGTGGAGATAGAGATGTTATTTTCCAAAGTCCTCGACCCAAGTGTAACAATCAAAATAATTACTAGTACTTCCTCTGTCTCTAATTATTTGTTCAATTTTTTTTTATTTGTCCCTTTTTATTGTCCATTTAGACAAATCAAAAAAGGACAAAAAAATTTTACGTACTATATCCTCAATTAATTAATTTTAAAAAAGTCTTGAAAATCTTTGACTTTTAATTCATCCACTTCATAATTAATATGATTAAAATGATAAACTTACTATGTCATCATTGTTTTCTTAATAAGTTTGTCAATTCAAAAGTTGACAAGTAATTAAAGACAGGAGAAGTATTAAAGAATGGAATATGACAGTACTGAAGAAAACATGATAGTAATACATACTTAACATACTAGGAACAATAATAAAAGTGAAATAGTAAAATAGTGTGATATCCAAAACACAATAAACAACCAAAGATAACAAATAACAAAAGAATATACATGAATAAAGCTAGTAACACAAAGACGGTGCTCCCAACTACCACACAACTATCTACTGCCCTTTTATACTACTTCGTGATTTCTATACCTTTTTATCTATAATCACGTCCTCGGAGGACATCAATGTATGATCTACTAATACTAATGAGAGTTTCCAATACAATAAGTATGAGTTCAATTTTCACTATTCTCATTCTTGCTCCCTTCCCCATTGGAGGAACTATGTTTGCACAAGTTAATATAGATTGGAGGTTGAATTTACTCAATGAGAAAAATGATGGGACTAATATCATAACTAAGCTTAACTTTGAGGATGAAAAGTATACTTAAACATAATATAAGGGGCAAACACGTGTAATTTCCATACAAAAAGGCACCCAAAATACATCCCACAACATATTGAATTCCAAAAATTAGTACTCCACTACAATTCTACGTCCAAACAGTTTTCCATAAATAAAATTCCAAAAACAAAAAAAAGGTAAAACTAATTCATGGTCAAATGAACACTTAATTCGTAGACTCCTATTATATGAGTCAATGCCAATAACCAATAGTGAGAGACTTTTATGATGTGTTACCTACAAATTTACCAGGTATTTCACCTGATCGTGATATTGACCTAATTTGTCTATAATCTTTGAACCTCTGAATCCTACATCATGTGTTTATAAAAGGATAAACAGTAAAAAAAATTATTACTCCACTACAATACTACGTCCAAACAGTTTTCCATAAATGAAATTCCAAAAACAAAAAAAAAGGTAAAACTTATCCATGGTCAAACGAGCACTTAATTCGTAGACTCCTATTATATGAGTCGATGCCAATAATTAGTAGTGAGAAACTTTTATGATGTGTTACCTACAAATTTATCATGTATTCCACCTGATCGTGATATTGACCTAATTTGTCTATAATCTTTGAACCTCTAAATCCTACCCCATGTGTTTATAAAAGGATAAACAGTAAAAAAAATTCTTACTCCACTACAATTCTACGTCCAAACAGTCTTCCATAAATGAAATACCAAAAACGAAAAAAAAGGTAAAACTTATCCATGGTCAAACGAGCACTTAATTCGTAGACTCCTATTATATGTGTCGATGCCAATAACCAGTAGTGAGAGACTTTTACGATGTGTTACCTACAAATTTACCAGGTATTCCACCTGATCGTGATATTGACCTAATTTGTCTATAATCTTTGAACCTCTGAATCCTACATCATGTGTTTATAAAAGGATAAACAGTAAAAAAATTATTACTCCACAACAATTCTACGTCCAAACAATTTTCCATAAATGAAATTCCAAAAACGAAAAAAAGGTAAAACTTATCCATGGTCAAACGAGCACTTAATTCGTGGACTCCTATTATATGAGTCGATGCCAATATCAGTAGTGAGAGACTTTTACGATGTGTGTCCTATAAATTTACCAGATATTCTACCTGATCGTGATATTGACCTAATTTGTCTATAATCTTTGAACCTCTGAATCCTACCCCATGTGTTTATAAAAGAATAAACAGTAAAAGAATTATTAGCAAAAAAGAACAAGATGCAAGAACTCCTCAAAACAGTGTTGTATTGTAAAGGAAAAAAACATAAAAAAGTTATTTGACCATTTCATGACGAAAAAATGGAATTATGACAGCATTGCTTTTATGATGATGAATAGTTTGTATACAATCTTAGCACATGCATGTAAGAGAATACTGAAGTATATACTGAAATGAGGTCACTATTATAAACTGACAAACAACAAATGATCAAAGTATTTTTTTTTTCATTCAATTGTTTTTGCTGTTACATCACCATCACTCATCATCTATTTGTTCAAAACAAGTGCAATCCGACCACCTGCTTTCTACTGTAGTCTGTCAATATTGCATTTTAAAAGAGTAACAACGATATACTCAATGTAATTTTACGAGTGGAGTCTAGAAAGGATAGTGTGTATGCAACTTTACTCCTTACCCTGTGAAGATAGAGAGGTTTTCGACAGGCCCTCGATTCAACTGAAACAAACATATCAAACTCAAGTATTGCATTTAAAAGAGTAACGGCATATCCAGTGTAATCTCATCACAAGTAAGGTATAGGAAGGAAGTTATGTGTACACGGTCTTACCCCTCTCTTGTGAAGATAGACCCTTTGTTCAAGTATAACATATCAAAATCAAGTATTGCATGTATTTAAAAAAGTAAAGAAAAAGGTTTTTGGCGATGAATGGGGGAGAGGTGGGGTCAAATGGCGAAGCTAGGGTGGTTTGGCTAAACGCAATAGTTTTGGTTCAAATGAAGTACATGTCGCAAACAAATCAGTTGAATATATACAAATTTTTGATGTAGAACTCAATAACTTAAAAGGACTAGAATCTCAAACTCATAAACTTCAAATTTTGACCCCGTCTCTAACAAGTACTCTTGTGAACAAAGGTTTTTTAAGATCCTTTTGCCTATGAAAGAATTAGGAACATGCAATGTACAACTGCATGATTAGCCTGATAAGGGTAAACACAAGGAAACTTGTAATTAGGGGTGGCAATTGAACGGGTTGGATCAAAATTGGGAGGGTCATAAAGGGTTAAGACAACAATCGGGTCAAAACCCTACCCAACCCATATTTGCTTAAGGTCAAAACAGATTAGGTAATGGATTATATAACGGGTCAAGACCCGACCCAACCCAACCCAATTTTTACTAAACTTATTTGTTTTATTTGTTCTTTTAAACTATTTTAGTACCTAATAAATTTTGTTTTTCTTTATTATGACTATATATAACATATTCCATTGAAAAAAAAAAGTTTTTTTAAAATATTTTGACAAGATTTCTCATGAGCCAATTCAGGTTACATATCAACTCAATTTTTAACGAGTTGAAATGGCTTGAATTGAAATGAATTGAGGTAATGAATGGGTAGGTTATCTTGAACGGGTTGGACGAATTGAGTTTGATTTTGCCACCCCTACATGTAATGTACAACTACATGATTAGGCTAATAGAGTAAACACAAGGAAGCATGCAATGTGCTAAAAATGAACGGAGGATTAAGGGTGTAATACAACAAAGGAAGCATCCTCTCCTGCAAGCACAACTTGTGCTGCTTGCCAAACATATTTGTATTCACAAACAATGGCCAATCTAGAGTAGACACATCAGATTTGGCCGAATCCGTTGTGTCTAAGTCTGAATAGACTAATTCTAAATCCTGAATCCGCCAATCATGATCAATCTGGAAACATATCCTTCCACATAACCATGCAAGAAAAATATCAATTAGTGTTGGGCTAAATCAGCCTAAAGATACTCGTAACAAACCTCACACCATTAGGAGATCCTACACCTTATACGTAGCTTCCAAATCTACTTTGTTCGCACACCAGGCGTTACACTAGAATCAAGCAAGGCATAAGTATCAGTTGAACAATGCATTAGTTCTAAAATCAAACTGCACTAACAAGGTTTCCAACAGATAGAATCAACAAAGTAACCATGCTCATTGAGCAAAGCACAATGCCCTCAACACATAATACCTAACTTTAGAGAAATGCAAATATGCAAGTAACCATGTTGTTATAGGAGGAAATGAAATAGCGAGGTGGGTCGCGGTTCTGACTAGCAATTTAAATCCCATTACAAACAAGACATAGTTCATAACAGCAGTAGCAAACTCACAAGGGTAAGGTAGATAGGCTCATAAACAATAAGAAGTCCTATTTCCAATTGAAGATAGTCCCGAAAAGAAACCTGTTTCACATGTAAAGGAAAAGCAAACAATTTTTAACAACATCAAAGACTCAATAATTGATACTAAGGATGATAGCAGGAAATTCATTGCTAAGATAACCTCAAAACTTTCAACAAATTGCATCTCTTTATCCATCATCTGGGTTAAGGAGATGGAAATAAGCTTAATCAGAATCCTCAAAATATTCCCCTTCATCAGATGGCTCATCAAACGAACGCATGTCAAGCTGGTAACGAAGGATTCCCCCAATGCCACCAAATCCTCGGCAGAACTGTGACCCCTCTTGAGACCTGTTAGTGACAAACTCAAGTGAACAACCAAAGGTTTTGTACTCATTGGCGAACCACTCCAATAGCGGCATTTTGTCCTGGACCTCCAATTCAGCTGAATTTTCAGGATCCTTGAAGTTGCTTTGATCAGCCTCTTGGTCCTTGTTTAGGTGCTTAATGACAATCTCATTGGTAACACTATTTTTCAGCACATAACGGTTTATATCAAGATTTTCCCAAACAATAAGAGTTTCAACAGCTCCCATCTCCAGAGCTTTTATTGTGTCATCCACACCAAATACATACTTTCCAGTATCTTGACTGATTTCCTCAAAGAATTTTCCTATCAAGCGCTTCTCTTGTATGAACTTCACATTGGAGAGAATCTCAGCAGATAGCTCAATGGCCTGACTGAATCCATTCTCCCCACCATAGGACACATCAACCACATTAAGTATCTTTGCCTGAAGACGTGGATCAAACATATCAGACTGGCTCAGCTCTGTCTTGAAATCAGCTGACCCAGCAAGTATTAGTCCAGATACATTTGGCTGACTAGTGGCTGGATTAATGAAGAACTGAGTAGCAAGCTCTGCTGTCTTCCTCACATAGTTATGGCGTTTCTCCATTCGAAGACGAGCAAATCGCAGAGCTGATTGACCTCCTCTTCCATGCTTCTTGGGAAGGTCAACAGTGAATTTATGAAGAATTTCCCTAGTGTTGCCACTTAATGTCCCAAAAAGAGTACCATTACCATCCATGACAATGAAACCAAACTTCTCATCTGATTCCAAAAGCTCACCCAGAGGTCCCGTGTGAAACTTGTTGTCACATAGGTATAGAGACGCATTAATGGGCTTAAAAGGTGTAAGGTCAAAGGTTACCTTCTTTTCCTTCCCATCTTCAGTCATTATAGTTCCAGTATAAAGGACCAAACCATTCGGAGGTACCTTATTATACAGTTTAAGCCTCTGCTGGGCAGACGTTATTGCACCAAGGACAGACTGACGATTTACTCTGCTCTTAATATTTGATGCAGTACCATATTCTTCCGCCAACATCTTGGTAATCCTAGATATCTGATCACCAGGAGGAATAATAAGAGAGATCATACTGGTACCATTTCCTCTGGCAGATTCAAGGGCTTTGATTAACTTTTTCATTTTCCATATTTCAATATTCTTGTCATTTTCTTGGCCATCTGCCATTGCAAATTGATACTACCACAAGCTGAGCTATAAATTAGCCTAACCTAGGAAGCAAATTGAAGACAAATTAGTGTCCACATCATCGGGAATGTAAAATTCAGAAAATAAGCCAGAAGGATAATGTAAGAATAGAAATTTCAGGTGCATGCTCAAGTACGTACTACTAAGCATTCAATTACAGGGCTTCATCAATGAATAAAACATTGACAATCTCTCTTAAACAATCAAAAGTAAATAAAACAGATAATGCACATTTTTCAGCACCCTATAGCTTTTTTAGCTATCAACATGGTTTAGACAAGAGATATCATTTAATCATGGAACGCCTTTTTTCGGTCATTACAAACTGTGGACATAATAATCTGATATCTTGTTGGTTTTATCTAGCATTATCATGCTACAAATGCAATAGTCTGAGTGTTAGATATGAATGCTATGATTTTCCACAATTGAACTTCATCACACACAATTGAGTATATTTCTTCTTAGAAAAGAAATAAAAAAAAATTAACCAACTCAGCCCTGACTACCAAAAAGAAATGGCATCCCTCGAAATATAGAAGAGCAGTACAACAGTAGAGTATACATCTAAGAATTAGCAGCAACCAAGGCTTTATCAAATCACAATTATCCTCTATCATCTTCTCATGATAAAATACCTTTAATACTAGCTTCTCTTGATTATCCAACACTTCTAGTGCCTGGACTCTTCATCTGGCTTGACACCCCCGTGTCAAATGGGTATGATAGAACGTAAGACGTAAGTAATCATATTGATGCTTCAATATTCACTTACTATCTATTTTCATGGAGACATTATGAATGTAAGTAACCTACGATCTATTTTCATGAAGACATTTTAAATGTAAGCAGAGATTTCATATCTATAATTTCTACTTCTTAAGACTTAAGTACTCCAGGGCTTCATGAAGTAGAGAGGGTTCCTAGTCCAGGAAAAACTGCCCGAGAAACTAGTGCAAATGCAGCAATACAATAAGTACAAAACCATACCCATGTCTAGGCTGAAAATCTACACCTGGTTCCCAATGATAAGGACAATTCACCTTTATTAATTTCTGAAAGAAACAACCCTAAAACAACTGTAGTACTATCTAATAAGTCGAGACCAAAAATATTATTGAACGTAGGTAGACGAGAAAATATGAAATTCTGCGGCATCAGCACTAACCAAACTCTTATACCACTAGAATCAAAGGCAAACTGATGAGGTTACATTCATAAAAAAACTAAACAAGTTTCACATTAACTAACTAAAGCCACCTCTCTTTCGAGATTCTGCGAACCATAAATCATGGAACAAACAAAGAGATTGGGTCTTGACATATTCATTGGGCAGTCATTTCATGCATTCCGAATCAAACAATAACAATTACAACATCATACCCAGGGTATTCCATAGGTGGAATCTAGGGAGGGTAGAGTCTACCAGACCTTACCTAACCTCATACAGGTAATGATTGTTTCAGAAAGACCATCGACTCAAGTAACGCACATCAAAGCAGTTTGAAATAGAAACATACAGAAGTAGAGAGGACATAGCAAAAAAAAGGGAAAACAAGGAACAATAACAATAGCTAAATAATGCGATAACCAAAGCACATGAAACAACAACGAGTCACAAAAATCGTAGGACAAGAAACTATGAGAATACTACTACTACTACTACTACTGGTATGAACGGAGAAACAAGTATGCTGCACCAAACTACCACCAAGCCTATCCACGGGATAGCGAGACAACGATCAATTACCTATGCACCTTTTGCCTTAATCCACAACCTCTTATCTAAGGTCATATCCTCGGTAAGCTGAAGATGTGACATGTCTTGTCTTAACCTCTTCCTGAATCCTGATACTTCCTTGGCGTACCTCTACCTCTCCCTAAACCCACCATAGCCACCCTCTCACACCTCCTCACTAGGGCACCTACACCATCTCCTCTTGTTATAAGTTGAAATTATGACATGTCCTGTCTCATCACCTCTTCCCAATACTTCCTAGGCCTCCTACCTCTACCTCTCCTTAAACCCACCATAGTCAACCTCTCACACCTCCTCACTAGGGCACCTACACCATCTCCTCTTATGCTGAACTATTTCACTCCCGCTTCCCTCGTCTTATCCACCACAAAGAGCACCCCCACCTTATCACACATATCTTCAGTGCTAATCTAATCTCTCCGCTGAGTACACATTTTGAATCTTATTTTAGTATATCTACAACAATTTCTCTAGTTATCAGCACAACATAGCTCTAGTAATAAGATTTCTCATACAAATACAACTATCATCGAGATTGATACAACCAGTAAATCCTTAATAAGTCAACCCACACATAAGACGATCAATTTGAAGATACTTAAGCAAAACTAAAAACAAACAAAAAAACACGAATCCAAGCAAATCAATTACAATATCTTCTATTAGATTGAATTCAAACAATCTCAAATCAAAATTTGAAGCTAAACAATGAAAATCTATGATAATTTTCAGAGAAATGAAGGTTATACCTTACCTGTTGGAAGCAGCAGGCGCAGTAGCTCGAGCAAAGTTGGGCTGTTGAAAAAATGTGGAAACCCTTTTGAGTAAACTTCGAAATAATAAAAAAACTGAAAAACTTTACTCCAACAATTTTTACGTTTTGCTTTAATTGTAATATCACAAAAGAGTTGCTTCGTGTATTGTTTTTGGTATAGAGTAATTGAGAAAGTAAATTTTTTATTTTTTTTTAACTTTCTTTAATAAAATATTTCATTTTTCTCTTATTTTATTGGAGTATTTATTTACTGGATTATAAGGAGGTCATCAAATTGTAAATGTTTTTTTTTGTTCAAAAAGACTTAGGATTTTTATTTATACTATTAGAATATTTTTAGGAAAAACTATCTAAGTACGCAAATATTTCTATCATAAATATTAATTCACTCTATAGTTTGAAATAATTACATATTGTCTCACTAATTAATAATTTAGTACAAGATTTCAAGTCAGATGCACCATTTCTTCATATTTCAAGTCGAATGTATGTCTCAAAGATACTTGAGATACATGTATTTTTTCGTACCAGATACAGAGAGAAAGGTTAGTGAGAGAGGAGGAGAGGTGAGCGAGAGACGGGGAGAGGCGAGCGAGAGAGGAGAGAGGCGGAGTGAGAGAGTCAACATGTATTTTTTTTATATTAGACATGTATCTTTGGTACAAGATATATAATGGGAGAGAGACGAGGAGAAGAGTCATTGTATTTTATATACATGTAAATTACTCTTGAATTCGGTGTATCTTAAATGAATTACACCTAATTTGATCCGCATGTATTTGTGATACATGTATTTTAGCAACTTTTGGTAAACATAGTTTTAGGTTGAATGAGGGAAAATTTGAATTATTTTCTCATACGTTAAAGACATATTTGACCTGATAGGTGGAATGAGGGGCAAATTTGATCTAATAGGTGGAATGAGGAGCAAATTTTGAACTATTTCTAATAGGTTAAGTTTATTTTTTATCCAATAGATAGAAGGAAGGACAAATTTGATCCAATAGGTAGAAGGTGAATTTTTTTGAACCATTTCTAATACTTTGTAGACATTTTCAAACCTTTTTCGAGAAAAGGAATATATTTTCAATGTTATATGTCTGAAGTGGTTACAAAATGAATATATTTACAAACAAAAATAAATTTCAATTTCAACAACTTAAATAGCAACCCCAAAGTTGGGTATTTGTATGTTTCACCCCATTTTTATTTATCTACTTTGATTTGTTGAACTCGAGCTAAAAGTTCTTCGAAAATAACCTCTTTATCTCATAAGGTTGTGTACAATTTGCGTACATTCTACTTTCTTAAATTTTACTAGGTATATTGTTACCTAAAACTTACATAAATCCACTAGTTTAGGAGCTAATTACACCCTAGTTTGCAATATTATGAATCTACCATATTTTGGTGCGTCCACATACATGTATCTCGGGATACATTGGGTCAAAAATAGGTGTAATTTGTTATAGATACATTGTATCTAAGTGGATTCGTATGTATCTGAGATACATAACAAATCTCCCCCATCTCTCTTCTCTCTCGCTCACCACTCTCATATATATCTGGTATTCTAGATATATGTGAATCACACCAGAAACATACATATACATATATCTACTGCATATTTAGTGTGATTCGCATGTACATGGGATGCATGACTATCTCACTCACCTTCCTCCCAATCTCATTCGCCTCTCTCCCTATTTTAGTATATCTGATAGCAAAATACATGTATCTAAGTGTATTTTTTTTAATAGATGGTAGAAAACTCTTAATTAGTGGTATAATATGTAATATTTTAAAAGTATATGTAATAATAATATATATGATAGTGGAGTATGTCTAATTATGTAGTTTCTCCTATTTTTATTGTTGTTGGCCCATTCCAGTTACCTTTAATTAGTAGCCCACTTAACCAAGCCCAAAATGAACTGGGTCCGTCCAGAGTGTGATGGGCTAAGAAGCACCCTCTCTTTTTTTTTTTAGGCAAAATTGTATGAAATAACAAATTATTAATTCAAATTAAATGTTATAGTCATAGTTTATTTTAATTGTAATTTGCAACAAACATCCCCTTTTTTTGTCATCTGATTTGGTATACAATTAGCCATTTTCAATATACAATTAGTCATTTTATACATTTCGGTATAAAATGTATAAAATGCGTTTGTGTTTGTATAAAGCGAGAGAAAAGTGTATATACAAATACATATACATATATTTTTTTCCTAAACACTTATAATTATACAAATACAGATTTTATCATACAAATTACAATGTATAAATGAATTTATACAAAACTGAACAATTTGTATAAAATTGGATGTTTGTAGCGAATTATACAAATCAAAAGCTTCATATCAAACATAAAATTTGTTATGGAGCCGCAATTATGCAAACTATAGCTATACCATACAAATATGATTTTTATGTTTGCTATATGTGAAAGTTTTTTTTTTTTTTTTTGTATAGTTCTATCATTTGATTATGAATTTGTTATATATATGGTTGTTGTTGTTGTTTTTTTTTTTTAAAAAAAATACTATTAATGAAGTTTTATATTGTAGTTATATAAATTATAATTCCATATTTTTTATAAAAAAAAAACTTACTTCATCAAGATTGATATAAAGAGTTATATATAGTAAATCGATTTTATTTAATTATGTAATTTCTTTTTATATGATTAGTACAAAAAACATAAGCTCATATAGTGCAAGACAATAGATTTCAATGATTCATGAATTATTAGTGGTTAAAAATATATGATTAGTACACAATACATGCATATGATGAAAGATTAGATGGATATCTTTTTAAGAACAAAAAATCTTATGTGGGCCGTTATTATAACTTTATTCTCAAAACACTAAAGTTTAAAAGGAAAAGGAAAAAAGAGAGAAAAAAAAGGTTATATTTTACATAAATCTCATAGTGTTTTGAGTTAATTACATTATATCCCTACTTTTTTTAAAAATTACAAAAATCTCTTAAAAAGAAATTTAAGAATTTCGAATACATCCTAGAACGTCTGGATGCATAACGACCGATACATAAGTCTTTTGTATGTTACGCTAAGAAAAAAGAAAAAATCAATTTACAATCCCATATAACACGCAATCACGTTTTAATCACCACTATTTAACCCCTCTCAACGTGTAATAACTTCAACAATTAAAATTCGAAAATTGTTCAAGCAGATCGTCCTACATCCTTTCAACTTTGATTAAAAAAATTAACAAATTTGGAGAAGATACATCATGAATATATTGACTTTGCTGAGACATTCAGAAGTCTGGAAATCTAAAGTAAGGTATGAACGATACAAAAGCGATGGAATCGTTATTGGAGAAAATATTTAGTTTGCGCGTATGAAATCAAAAATTGCAACTGAATTAGAAATTGATGAATTGAAGAAAAAACTAGATATCAGATACATCGTAAAAGGTAATTTTGATACATGACTAAACACATCTAAAGACACTTAATACAAAATTGATACATGAATTTCGATACATAATCATGTGTAGTGTGTCAGCTTTGTATTAGGTGTGTTTAGTTGTGTATTCGATACATAACAGTGGGTACTGTATGCATCGGTAAAAATTGATGAATTGAGGAAAAAAACAGACATTAGATACATCATAGAAGGATAATTCTGATACAGATTTGAACACAACTAAACACACCTAGTACAAATTTGATACATGAATTCTGATATATAATCATATGTACTGTGTTAGCTTTGTATTAGGTGTTTTTAGTTATGTATCTGATATATAACAGTGGACAATATATGTATCGAGTACTAAAATATAATGAAAGTTGACATAGTTATAAATAAGATTCATACTGATTTAGATTTGAAATAATTGAAGTTATGTATCAACACTAACATTTGTACTAGATACATTGTACACAAACAAAGTTGTAATGTATCTGATAGTTGAAACATAAACATGATACATAAGTAAACACACAAATATTAACCAAATACATTAGAAATTTGAACCTTGGGTAGAGAAGACTGTATAGTAAAACCATCGACACCCC